>NC_091792.1:6378636-6681666 GCF_041296235.1 Equus asinus
CACTACTGGTATTTATCCAAAGAACTTGAATCAACAATTCAAAGATACTTGTGCACTCCTATATTCATTGCAGCATTGTTCACAATAGCAAAACATGGAAGCAACCCAAGTGCCCATCAACTGATGAATGGATAAAGAAGATGTGGTGTATATATATATACATACACAATGAAACACTACTCAGCCATAACAAAAAAAATCTCATTTGCAACAATATGGATGGAAGTTGAGGGAATGATGTTAAGTGAATTAAGCCAGACAGAGAAAGACAAACACCACATGATGGCACTCATATGTGGAAGATCAACACATGGACAAAGAGAACAGATCAGTGGTTACCAGAGGGGAAGAGGGTGAGGAGCTGGGCTAAGGGGTAAAGGGGCACATACGTGTGGTGACGGATAAAAACTAGACTATTAGTGGTGAGCACAGTGCAGTCTATACAGAAACTGATGAACAGTAATACACACCTGAAATTACACAATGTTATAAACAATTATGACCTCAATAAAATAACTGAAGAAAAAAAAAAAAGAATACGATAGTAGTCCTATTAGTAAAATGGAAAGGAAATGAAAAGCTTCCAAAGAAAACGAAAAGCCTAAAAGCCCTGAAGGAGATGCAAATGGAAATGTAGTTGGTGTAGCCCGTCTGAAACGCAATTTAGATGGTATAGCTTAGTCGAATTAAGAACTCACCGACACATAATTCAAATCCTTCTCCTGGGATAATTATCCTAAAGAAATTGTCACCCAAGTTGGTAAAAGGGAAATTTATGAAGGTGTTCTTCACAGCAAGATTGCTGTATCAGGGAGATAGATGCAAATTAGGCGCTCATCAGTAGAGTATGGATAAGCAAAATGTGGTGAGTCTCCTCGTTAGGCAGCAATCAGATGCAGTGGATGAAATACACATGAAGCAACATCGAAAGATCTTTAGTGCATATCACTTATGTGCTTTAAAGTATATGAGACAAAATTATAGCATATTAATAAAGATGCACTGCAGACATAAGAGAATGTTGCTGATAGAGGATTGAAGAATAAGGAAAAAGGGGAATAAAAAAATGAATAAAAGGGGAAAGACTCAGAAAAATGAAACTATTGTATGCCACATACTACAGAGCATATAACTTGTTGACTACTGTCCTTTTTCATTCTATGGATTAAGATAAAAAAATTTGGATATGACTACAAATTTGCATTGAGCAATTTTCCAAGAAGAAATAAAAGTCAAAATTAGTGTGTCTGGTTGATAGATTAGCATCTGTCTGCTGCATAAATAATATTAACCATTTATTGCTGTTTTGTAATGTTTTTATTGCGGTCAGCTATCTGATATAATTGATTGGCACTAAAGCAAAATGTAGGCAAAATATTCTGTTCCTTAAAGAAGACATTTGGTAGAGATACTAAAAAATTTTATTGTGTCAAGATAAAATGTCCAGGTGTGTTATTATAGTGTTTATATCCTAAAGCATAATACAGAGAGCTATCAAACTAAGGTGAATTCAGCCATAGTTAGATTTAATCATTATCGTTATCCTCTTTAATGCAAAGTACATTGAGGAAAAATTTCCAAATATGTCCCTGTTTTCTCCTCAAGGATGTTGTAACTCTATAGAGAAGAATTACATAAAATGTTCTCAAATTATTTGGAAAGAATATTTTATGAAAGAGCAAAATTAGCATAAATTTTAGTATATCATTTCTTATCTAACAGAACCTGAATCCTTTCAGACTATTCTTGTTTTGATATCACTCATTGGGAGTTTACACCTATAACTTCGCTGAGTAGGATGCCTCCAGTCAAAAGTATGTAAATTCTAAAGAGATTTGCACAGCTTATCATTTCCTGTCTTTATGTAGTCCAAGAACACAGTTCTGAAATTAATGGTCTGTTGTAATCATGATTCTGAAATAGTCTGGTTGAGCCATTATCAATGTCTACTTCCTTTCTGTGAGAATAATCATTTTCCCAAAAGTTACAGCAAGGAGGAGTGATCATTCATACTGTTAGTCTAAGAACTAACTTCTTGCATTTCTCCAATCTGAAAGGGAGGGAAAACTACCACAAACACTAATCTTAAAAAAAAGAAATTAAATCACAAGATATTCAAATTTATCCTTTCAAAAAAATCATTATCTTCCATTAGATTCCTAACCTTTCATAGTTGCTATAGGCTTTCAATGATGCATGTTAGTCGTCTAATTATTTGGACCGTTGAAAAAACAGAGTACATCTATAAAAATATGTTAGCAAATATTTCCTTCTAATTTTTCAATTTGAAGTTTGTAAGCATTTTCCCAGGATACAAACAGGAGTCATATTTGTCGGAGGGGGTGGAATCTTTTGGGGGAGACTTAAAAATATTATTTTTTAATGTCTGGGTTATATATCTGTTCTGAGAGAGGATTTCCTAGAGACTTTGAGTGTTAATTGGGGAAATGTCATCCTATTCTCTGCCTCACGTAAGGAATGAATTTGATCATGACATCACTAGATAGCAAAACCCAGTAGAAGAAGAGTTGATCTGTATTTCTTTTTGAAGAAATAATTCTAAACTTCTGATGAAAAAAGTGTGCCTGAATTCCTAGTAATGGCCTAAGAAAATATGATTGATTTATACATGGAGTTTCTCAAAAGTAGGTCTAAATAGTAGCATCTCATGAATACACCTAAAATATCTGACACTACACATTATATTTCATTTCACATTTTTGACATTACTAATTAAATGACCTACAATTGCTAATTATTTCTATGTAAGAAATAAAATGTTTAACCTATATTTCAACAATCAAGATTAAACAGATTTTAACAGATTCTAAAATGTTAAATTATCACTGGGCTCTACTATAATGATGAGCAATTTAGAATAACAATATACAATGTTGCAATACTCTCCCAGTGCCTATGTTTTGCTCAGAAGCACTATTGGAAGCTGATACCACTCAGTGGATTCAAAGTAATAACATATATAAATATATATCATATACATGTATATATAGAAAAGTACGTGTGTACACTATATATGTATACATGCATACAGAGAGAGCATACACATGTTAAAAACAATCTGAACATAAGATATCTAAATACATAAGGATACATATGTTCTGTGACAACGTAACAAGAATACTGTTACAATCCCAGAAATTCTTTAATTTATGATCATTTAAAAATTTTCCTTATGGTGAATTTCTTTGCCTTTACAATAAAGCTAGGCAGGTAATTATTTTTATTCATATTTTCTTTCAAATAATTATAATTGAAAACTATTTTATATTGCTTATTTCATAATATTTGTCAAAGTAATATTAAAATCTACATTTAGTTATGTTTTTTCGTGGATTTTGTATTTATTCTTGTACCCATTAACTGATCTCCGATAAGTCCACTAACTAAATGATGGTAGTGGGAGAGTCAAATCTTGCATTTCCATGTAATATTTAGTTTCCAAGAGCACCCATATGCTGTGATCCTCAATATCAGGAGTATTATGCAGGATAAGTGTTACATCTGACTGAGAGATGAGTCTAAAACAAAGAAAACATTTTAACTGACTATGCAGGAAAGGGCATTACCAAAATTGGGATCTTTGATTCTTTATATGTGATTCTGTAATTTTTCATTTCAGTATGTAAATTAGACTTATAATTATCTTATACTTTTGACATTAATAATCTTTCATATCAAACATTTGCCTAAAAATAGTTCATTTTATTTGTTGTGCATTTATTTACAGAGTCCTACTAAGTTTCCATCACTGTAAGAGATTCTGGAAATACGAAGGTGAGTGCAGTCTCGCCATATGAACAGAATCAATCGGATAAATATCATAATAGAAATTTGCACAAATTCCCAAAGAGTAGACAGGAGAAAAGTAATTGCTGAGCTGAGGAGAGCTCTGAAAGTTCCTTTTGTGATTGTGTAAATTTTGTTCCATTTGGATGAGCAGAGAAAACCTACCTCATGTATTAGAGATTATTCTGTGATGAGCATTGCTGTGATTTTCCTTCTTAAAAAGTAGAAGCATGGAAAGTTTAGGTAGTGAGAAAGTTTTGACTTAAAATGAGAAGGGAATGGAGCTCTGCAGATCACGTCTTGCTCTGAGAACAACTTCCCCCTAAGAATAAACTCCAAAAACAAAAATAGGGAATCAGATGTCCCATTGGTCACCAGTTTCTGTGTCAGTCCACCATTGCAGAAGATTGCATGAAGTCTGTACTAGGGCCATTAGAAGATGGCTACTGGGTTAGGCGTGTGCATTTACCTCTCTCGTGTCAGTCAGTTTTGTTTATGTGTCTGTGTGTGTCTACGTGTGTACCTCTAATTTTAGACAGAATTCATTGACTTCTTGTCATGGTAGTTAAGGTTTTAAAAGCTTTATCTCATCATCATCTCTTCTTCCACTTTCTTCTATTTTGCCAATATGCTTATTTCATAATTCTTGTTTAAATTTTGAAATATTACTAATGTCTACTGCTGAGACAAACATGCCATGAATTATATTTCCTTTCTCCTACAGTCATTTTTCTTCATTTATTTTTTTCTTCGTTTGCTTAGTTTTCTAGGTATAGGTACCAACTTCTCCCATATACTCCAATAACCCATCACAGTCCTTGTAGTAATGTCTCCAATGCCCAATTACATCAGATAATGTATCAATTTGTGTGTGTTTTTAACCCAGAGACCCCCCAACCCAACCTCTCAGCTGCTCTAACCCAGATGGTTTCCTCTCCAGACGCAGTGCTCTGAGCTTCTGTGAGCAATCCTTTGACCACTCTTGCTTTCAGAAGACTTTGGCTTCCTTTTTCTTCACGCTCGTCTTGTTTTCCAGAGCTCCTGTTTGTCAGATGCTGGGCCACGTGGATTGATCCTCTCGCTTTTCTTTAGTAGCTTGTTTCCTACTTTTTATCTCCGTGTCCTTTTGTTCTGCTTTCTAGAATGTTTCCTCCACCTTATCTTCTGGACCTTCTATTTATTTCTTCTTAATTTCAATTCTCATACTTTTAATTTCTAAGACTTTTTTCAGGGGTGTGCTTTATTCTTTTTCTTATAGCTTCCTGGGCTTTTTTCTGCTATTGGTACAACTTTGTCTTCTATCTGATTGATTATTTTAACAATTTAATTTTTTTACATTATCCTTTCTCTAATGTCTCTATTTCAGTCTCTCTCTCTCTCAGGGTCTCTTTGTTTTGGAGGCTTTCGTGAAGAATCTCAGGATTTTGGTTGTGTGTTTAGAATTGAATGGAGCCTATTGAAATTCTCTGTAGGGGAGAAATGGGAATGTTTGATTCATGCCCCTCTCTGTACAATGTTTGGCAGTTAGCTCTAGAGTGGGGCTCCCCAATGTTCATCTGTCTAGATATTGTCTCTGAGGTGCTCCATTCCTTTAGAGAAGAACGTTCAAGTTTCTTGTCTCATGGGATATATGCCTGGATGCTGTTCTGAGAACAAGGCAGGGAGAGAGTAGACTGGAGATTTTGATTAGTCCAGATTCAGGCTTTCATCTAACCCCCGGGTGTCAGCTCTGTGTCTCACCTCTGCCTTCAGCTATACCTGTGTCCCAGATTTCCAGAGAATAAACATGTGGCTTGCTGTGTGTGGGTGTGTGAGTAGGTTAGTGAAGGTGGGTAGCAGCTTGCCTGAGCAGGCTGGAAAAGAGGAACTGAAGACCCACTGTGTGGTCTATGGTCTTTAACCCAATTGCCTGTTTCTAGTCACAGACTTTATCCTTCTTAAACACTTAGGTTGGAACTCCCTTGGCTCTCTTGAGTCAATTGCAACTCACATCATCTTTACATTTTCCTAAATTTCTTAAAATTTATGCTATATTCTACCTTTCTATTGTTTTTGATGGTTAATACAGTTTTTTTCCTAACTTGCTGGCTTTTGGTGGTGTTTTAGAAGAGAGAGAAGGTAAACATGTTTGTTCAATCCACTGTGTTTATGGAGAAATATCACTCAACACATTTTGTAGGGTAGAAATGAAGAAGACACAATCCAACGAGAGTAAAATTGTCTCTACTCTCAGGCCCAAGAGGAGTTGAGAAAATTAGGTCTAAGAATTATGTTTGGGAGCATTATATTACAAATAAGACAGTACTAAATCTGCAGCTCCTCATTCACCCCTGATCTATTTCCCAATATTTCTTCTATAGCTTTGACTATGAACTGAATTGGCCTCACATTAAATTCAGGAAAAGTGGGGATGTTTTGAGCACTAGCAGCTGTAAAAAAAGAATTAGACAAAATTATGCTTTATTTTACTAATTATGGACAAATTAAAGTATGTTTATTTAAATATGCAGTATTTTGAATGTTTTTATTTTCCGAAACTAGAGGAAATATTAGCATTTGATACATAATTCATGTAAGAGATACTTTCATTTAATATAATATTATATTTTTATATAGATAGTTATTTTTCAAAATTATAACAATTGAAATATTTTGGTATCCAGATTTTAGAACCTAGATGGATCTTTGTAAGTTTCAAGCGTTTATACACCTTAATTTTTAGAAATAACGAAAGGCAGTTTTCATATGCTTTAATGCTTCTGAAAGAGATCAGCAATTTGCCATTTATACCGAATACTAACTTGGTCTGAATCACAGGACTCATACATCTTGAGTCTGTCAGAAACCTGAGGAGGTCATCTGGCCTACAGAGCAGATTTCTCTTTATTGAAGTAAAATAATGTTTTATGCCCATTTTACAGGTGAGGTAACTGATACTCCTGCTGCCTAGACCAGTGCTCTTAAGTTTCAAAGGGAAACTATTATCAATAGAACTAGAGGAAGTACTCCCAACTGAAATGAGCACAAGGTAGAGGCCCTTAGAACAGAAGAGTCTGGACCACTGGTTGTTCCGTGACTGCATCAGCCTTTGGACATCCCCTGTCCTGGCTACAGCTTCTTCCAGGTTACTTCCTCCTCTTGTACATCTCTTCACGCTTCCTCTCAAGAGCCCAGACAGTGAGTGAACTCTCTTTCCTTTTCTTTCTAAGGTGTCATTCATACAAACATAGCCGGTGTGTGATATTCTAATTGCTAGTTTTCAAAGATGTGGGCAAATATCAACTGGTTTGGAACTGAGATACCACCATCATTTCATCTCTGCTGTAAAGCACGCTTTAACCTCAGGTGCCTCGAGGCGAAAGCTTCGCCCATCGACCTGCTGCCACCTGCAGCCCCCTTGTGGTAACGGTCTTGTTTTTGCCCCTGCTTGGTACCTATTTCAATATACTTTACAGCTAATAGGTAAATATGACATTCAGATTCGATTCCCAAGCGCACGGAGAGCTACTCAGATAGTATACTCTCAAATAACAGATGTTAGGGATATTTTCTTTTTGAAGCTTATCTTTTAAAAATTCTTTTTTTTTCCCCTCAGTAAATAAAATCAGAGGATGTTGCTTTTGGTATATCAAGGTAGGTAGAAACATATTATGTACCAATTATGTTTCAACTTACCTTTATAAAATTACTTAAATATTTACATCTCATGCCAAAAATATTTTATTATGATAATAAGTAAATGTGTGTTTGACGAGGGTGGGGAAGTAACAGAAATAAAATAACCTCAGGAATGGAAATTATACACTCAGCCTTTATGTAATTTTAGTATATGGGGCACAATGTGTTTTTACATGTCCATCTAATATCATTACATATTTTTAATCTTAATTGTCTTGTGGTTTTGTTCTCATGTATTTTATTTGTTGTATTTTACTTATTCATATACCTATACTTAATATATTAACTCAGAAATATGTTATTATAACCAGTAGTATTCCCATACTTGGAAAACAAAAATAGGAAGAAAATACCAATTAACATAAGACCAGTGGAATTTCTGGTGAAATGACATGAAACTAAAACAAACACTGTGACTTCATTTGCTAATTGACTAGTTAAATCCATACTTATGGGAGAGGTTTATCAAAATGTGTATTTAAACCAGCAGGTGATGTTTCTACCACAATAATGCCATCATCCTAATTCTTTCAGGTTAATGGGAAAACTAAGGGCTACTTTTCCCTCCCAGGGCGTGGCAAACTAGGAAGCTTTAAGCTGATTAAAAACAAAAGCATCTCTTTTAAATCTGAGGATCTGTCTGCAACAAGTATGGAGCTAATCTTTCTCTGGAGTGAGACAAGCTTGGAAGTAAGAAAACAAGAGATTTTTAACACTGCTATTGCCTTCCTGTGTTATACCGTTTCTGTTATTAATTGTTGATCTTCATTGTCAAGCTTTAAAACTTCAGTTTCTTCTTAGTTTTCCCTTTTTATTCTTTTTAAAATCAGTGCATTGATATGAATGATCCAAGTCTTACACCCGTTCGCTCACTTTTTTCTTTTAGTTTCAATCCCGTGAGGAAATTGACAGCCCAGCACATCTCTGCTCTGAGTATGTTCTCTTGGGCAGGATACCTTCACCCTTTAGTTTTCTAAGAATGAGGATAGCTACCTGCAAAAATATGGTATGTATTGCTTTAATTCATGAATCACCCACTAAAATTTTTGTAAACCTTTAAAAAGTATTGAAATACAATCAAGCTGTTTGTCAAATGACAATAAAAGAAGAAATAAAAGGGAACAATTCAGAAGGAAAAGGCATGAAAGAAAGAAGCGACTAAAAGAAAGTACATTTCTACAGAATAATTACTTGCTTTCACGTGGTATGAATTTTGATGACATGAATAGATGACAGTAAGGAATGCAAAAAACTTCCAGGTAAACTTTTTCTGTAGTTGAGACAGAGAGAGCTACTATTATGCAAGAAGAAAATACGTATTCATTTTGTCACTTATGTATCCCCTACCTTGTTCCACAAATCATTTCAGATAGATATACTTAGAGCTGGACGTGAAAAACTTTATCCCAAAACAGAGATTTTTGTTTTCTTTTTCCTTATCACACTGCACGGGATCAGTTATGAAACCCAGCCAACACGTTCAGTACCAACGGCAGGATGTGTTTCACAAACGTCCTAAATCTCGCTCACAACACTATTACTGAACAGGAAATGAGTGCTTTGATTGAGCAGGTCTATAGGAAAATAGTATAAATTATACACTTGCACATCAATTAAGAGCAGTTAGAGGTTGTTTGTGTAAATGGCTTCCATACCACTAGGTTCTGAATGACGGCGGTTGTTTGGACTTATCAATGATTCTCAGTCACCTGCCCCTTAATTACAGACTGCTCTCCAAACCTATAGTTAGGAGTATTACAGTGAGTGTTTCTGTCATCCAAATCGTGGTGTGCAGTTGTTTGGTTCATCAGGTTAAAAGGGAATTCATTATATAGACTTCAGGGATGAATGTCAGTGATAACTTTCTCTATTTACTACTGTTGTATTGAATAAGTCAAGACATGCTTGCATAGCTTTTCACTGGATGGCTGAAATTAGTTTAAAATAAGTGCCCTTCTACAATGATAAAAACGAAACTGACCTTATTCCTCTTGGCCTTTCCTGGCTCGCTTTGCTGGGTCAATATTATTATGGTGCATAATCACTTGGTCATCCCATCCGGAATAAATCAACTCTATTTATCATGATAACTTTTGAAAGATTTTATGAATCCAAGGACATAGCACATAAAACAGTTCTTATATCTCAAGAGTTAGAAACATAAGATGTGTCACACTGCTGAGGAAAATTCTTGCCTAGGATTTCCAGGACTTATCATCAGAGCTTTAATAAGAGAAAATATGTGATAGTGAGTTGATACAGGAATGTGAAATGATTTGGAAAACTTGTCTCGATTTGTAGGAAAATCCACATACTGCACAGAATGCAAACAAAAACGTCCCCACCTTCTCCTCTGTCCTGTGCCTGTCCCCACCCAAGAGACATTGAAAATGTGGATCTTGCTTCTAAAAAAAATGGAAACTAGCCAGAGTATATGCATGTGTGTGTGGTGTGTGCATGCATATATACGTAAATACTTGAAATTTGGTCATATAGCATCTTTAACTTAATATTTCTTTTGATTCCTGTGATTCTTATGCTAATGAAATCAATGTGTGGTGTAAATAAACCACTCCTCAACAAAATTTTAGAAAAGAGGATAAATTTATCCAGTGATCTCATGTCTTTCTGTCTTGCCACGACCACAAATGCTTTAGATTTCTACACACAAACACAAGAAGATTAAAATCACAGTGTATCATACATATATTTTATAAAAATTAAATCGATTCAACAGTTATGTAATTCTATGACTATATTGTGTGATAATCGTTGTTTCTAAATCTGTTTCAAATTACCTACAAGTCTTGTAGAAGTCGTGTTCCAGAAGACACTCTAGGAGCACGCAGCAGCATAGTATCGAAATGGAAGAGTCCGTAATGAGAACTAAACAAAGCTCTCCGTGGAAAAGCAGACGTTTTCCCTGACAGAAGGAGGAAATAACAAGATAACATTGCAACTGCATTAAATGCAAAGGTTGTCTCAAAGAAATCCTTTAGGATATTATTATACCTTAATTTCAAACTTTAATTCGGAAAATTTAGAACCACTAACTGCAATGGGATGGCTAAATCACTCCTGAAGTTTGCCCACTTCCTTTTTTCATAATTTATTTGGAAAAAAAGATAAACACAGATAAGATCTATGCTTTCTAAAAGAAGTTCCAAGTAAAACAACTATTCAAGTAAAATATACCACTGGGAAGGACAAAGTAACAAAATAGAATTTTGCGAAGTTTTTTCTCACATTTAACAGAATGCCAGATGAAGAATGTGTTCATAAAATATTAAAAATAAGAGAAAATATATCCTTGAAACTTAAAAAATATTGTGCATAATATTTCTTTCTTTTCAAGGTTGAAAATCTGCTAGATTTCCTTCATTAGATGTTTCTCGCCTACCTGACATATTTACAGGTTAATTGCATCCAATTCAACATTGTATTTTTGAGCATAGGGGGAATTTTCCATTGGAAACTTCAGATGATAGAAAAGTGAACAATTTTCAAAAAAATTCTCTTAGGTATTCCCAGTTCCCAGTGCAGTGGCTTCCTGAACTTGTTTTATTGTTACACGCTTTTTAAGTAACAAGCATGCCAAAGCATTCTCCCAAATACACAACTTCAGCATCAGAATGTAATAATATATATGTCAAGTAGAATGCACTTTTCATAAGCTATTAATTCCTTATTTTGGAGGTATATTTGTGGTAAGTACAATTTTTCTATTACTATCTCATTCAAGCATTCTTTCCATAGGTCCAGCTCTATAATTCTTGAATTTTTCTTTAGATATGAAATACTTTTAAGAATGGTTGCAAATTTATGCCCAAATTTGTTTACTAATATTGTAATTAAATTCTGGATTTCTCAGACAAAAATGTATATTTTGTATATACAAAGCAATAAATCTTTTTTGCGTATACTGGATATGGGCACAATGTAGAATTACAATTTAGTACTCAAAAACAGCTACATGCAAGATTTTGATGTTAATTTGAATCTATAATCAAAGAAAAATAAACTTTAAAATTTCAATTCTATGTCAAATTATGTTTTTATTTTTAAACTCTTATAGAAAATATTCAATGTTCGATTTCAAACTAAAATATAAACTTTTGTGAGTAAGAAAATATTCACTTCCAATTACTGAACTATATATAAGTTTACATCAGCGAAAATATGAGCAAGAATATTTCTACCCCATTTGGTTATAGCTAAATGTTTGCAAAATGCCTCTCAGTTCTGAATTAGAACATTATACCAAGTATGAGCATAATTTCTTTCATTTAATTTTAATTCTTAAACAAACTGGAAATCTTTGGGAAGAGATATTTAATATTTTGCAAGCATACTTTTAAAATAAAATAGAATAAAAGGTGTTTCCCTTAAAAGTTTGCCACTAGTGGAATAATTCTATTCTACCAGGAGTTGGCTTTCTACTCTGACTCTACATTGACGCTGCCCATCTTCACAATTTAGATCCAATTTCCAAACCATAACTCTAATTTGTTTCCCTTTTCATTATTGATCTTGGCACCCCAGCAGCTCTCGCACACCACTCTTAACATCCATCCCTTCTTCTACCCTCATATACACTCATAGATTTTTTTCCTATGATGGAGATCAAAATAATAGGACTTAATTTAATGACTGTGGTTTTAAGATATTTTAAATATTTATCCTGGAAAGTGGCAATGTATATCCTTTCTTGAATTAGAAAAATGGGGTTCAGTATAGAGTGTGGTATAAGGGAGAGGGGGAGGTGACCGAGACATATTGATAGAAAAACAAGAAATTATTAACTGTACTCCGCGGCCTCCTAATTGATCTGGAGTCTTGTAAGTTTGTCTCTGCGGTTGCCAAGGAGAATTCAGGTGAAAACAAAGACGTCTTGAGCCCACAATCCATTTTAAGGATTATAGGACTTATTAGTACATTAATAAAGGAGAGAAGTATTAGGCATGTATGAACACATAAAAATTGATTAAAGTATCTCTGATCACTTCTTTAAGCCAAAAGAAAAAGAAGAAAAGGAAAAGAAAGAACTTTACAAAGATTGTGCTAAGAAAATCCTGGATTCAGTATTAAAATATAAATATTTTTGTTTTGTCTCTCCTTTAAGTGAATTGAACTAAATCAAAACTAAAAGACTACATTTGCAATTTCCCTTGTGTAATAATGTATACAAAACTTTACAGTAGAAAATAGGTTTTACAGAGCCTTAAGATTAAAGAGAAATTACTCAAATGCTTTTTAATTTCAGACTATCAAAATTTCTCCAAATAATCAACATAAGAGTAGGACAAAATTATGAAAGCCCATTTCTTTAGAGTATAGTTGATTAATGTCATTAATTGGTAGCTGTTCAGTCTCAATTGATGATGTGCTCTGTTGAATAAAAATAAAAGGGAAAAACCAGACTTTTTATTCCTAGGCAATTAACCATTTATTTGCGTAAGCAACTCACATGCTCATGAAGAAACCTAAGATTAAATTAAAAGAAAAATATAAATATGTAGAAACTAGCTTCTTCCTATCTGTTAAGGAACAAGCATGTAAATGATCTAAGATTCATACGCCACCTAGGAGTCTCACTTTTCACAGTGTTTTAAAATTTCTTGTATAAATTTATCTAAATTGAATAATGTTTTAAAGGCAAGAGATGAGATTAGCATCTAAAAGCACTTAAATTATTCTTTCTAAAATGTGAAAATTCCTTTACAAAGGAAGTAATTATCCATGAATTGCATGATTTTTAAATTTGGATTTTTTTTTCCAAAGATTGACACCTGAGCTAACATCTGTGGCCAATCTTCTTTTTTTCTTCTTCTTCTCCCCAAAGCCCCCCAGTACATAGTTGTATATTTTAGTTGTGGGTCCTTCTAGTTGTGTCATGTGGGATGCCACCTCAGCATGGCTTGATGAACGGTCCCATGTCCGCACCCAGGATCAGAATCAGTGAAACCCCTGGCCGCCAAAGCAGAGCTTGAGAATTGAACCATTCGGCCACAGGGCCGGCCCCTAAATTTGGATTTTTATCAGTGACTTAATATACATTTAATTAAAAAGTAAATAGGTTATATATTTAATCTACATATTCTTGAAAAATGAAAGCTTTATCACTATAATTTTAAAATATAATATTTATTTATTTAATCTATTCTGTAGAAAATACGTAATAATGGTTGAGAAAGGAAACCAACAATTCAATAACATGATTTTGACTTTTAACACTTCAAAGGCTTTATAATATTTTCCTTAATCTGTATCTTTAGTTTTACTGTTACAAAACGCAGGTCCGTCAGCTTTCATTTGTAAATATAATTGCCGTCACTGCATGCTCCTAATAAAATAATTTTCATTGTGATACATAATTACTGTGGATTCTGGATTATTAGTTATATGATACAGTATTTACCAATTGTCCTACTACCTACTCTGGGTTATTGGCCATAAAATTGATTGTATTTCCAATTTATCAAGGATTAAAAGTTATTGTCCCAAAAAGGATAAGCAGAAACATGAAGCCTAATTAAGGCCCAATAGACTAACTCTAGAAAATATGCTTTTACCGTTAGCAAGTTTTTACCAAACAAGAGAGAATATACCTCCTTTTCCTGTCTAGATAATGCCAGCTCTCCTACATACATTTCAAATGGTTTCCAGGGTTGACCTGTCAATTACACCAATAATTCTCTAGCTTCCACCACCAAGGTGTGTTGGCACAGATGGGACAAAGCCCACAGGCTGGCTTCCCGTGGGGCTTAGCTCTAAAAGCACGGAGTTGGGGAGGTGAGAGGTCACCTAAAACAGTAATTCTCAATATTTAACGTGCGTACTAACGAACTGAAGAATTTACAAAAATGTGGATTCTGATTTAGAAGGTCTGAGGCGGGGCTTGAGATTCTGTACTTTTAACAAGTTCCTAGGTATCGCAGGTGTCTGTGGTCCATTGATGACCCTTTGCATATAATTATTTCATTTTACAAATGAGAAAAACTGAGTCCTGGATAGGCAGTTTCAGAGATGGCTTGGTACTTAGCTGAATGTAAGTCCAACATAACCAAAAACCACACCCTGTAGTGATCCTCATTGGAAGATCTTAAACAGTGATCACGTGCTGCACATGTTTTCATCAGCCACAACACCTACCACAGGATTTTATCTCCAGTGGGGTTTACGGAATAAATATTCCCTGAAGGAGTTATACCTCAGAGACTTTGCTTTTGTTTTCATTTCACTAAGTAGTAAAATTCAGCTTTAATCTCTGCCAAAGCAGCTTCTCTTCCAGTGTTCGTATAAGTAATGGCACCTTCTGCACACAGCTGCATGTGACAGAAGCTTGGAAGTCATCCACGACAGGGCCCTGTCCCTGGACATCTAATATGTGGAAAATACATGCTGATTCCAGAAGGAAAAGATAGCCTAAATTTGTTCACATCTCTCCATTGTCACTGCCACGTTCCCAATCTGACTTTACCATCTTTCTACTAAAAGTCAAAGCCTTCTTTATTTCTTCCCAAATTACCAAAGTTCCTTTCATTTTCCCCAAAACCAAAACTCATCCAACCATTTGCTTAATTCTATTTTTGGTCCCTCTCGAATCAATTCTCCTCATAGCACCTAAATAGACATTCTTAAAAGATTAATTGGATCTTGTCACGCCTTTGCTTAAAAGGTTTCAAAGCTGCCCCACGGGACCTAAGCTGCAGTCCCAGTATTAATATGGTCCACAATCTCTTCCATCATCTAGCATCTTACCTCTTAAACCTCATATTGTTACTCTCCCTCAACTCGACACTCTGGCTCAGGCCCTTTTTGGTGCCTCAGGCTTATGTTCTCTTCCCTCTGGAATATCTTTTTGCCTGCTTTTAACCATACAACTTACACTCATCCTTCAGCTTAAATGCTCAAAAAGGACTCTCTTCTCTCCCACTTTACAGAGGTCACCCTGTTCTCGTAATACGTGTGCTTTTTTACCTCTTATACTCAGAGCGCTTATATGCATTTGTGTGATCATACGCATAATTTCCATACCTCCCATTAGACTGTAACATCCATAAGGACAAGAAATGTGTTTTGGTCATCCCTTTATTCTCACCCTTCGGTTTTAGCTCATGAAAAATGCTCAATAAACATATTGAACAAGTAAAATGACCTGACCAAGTCAGGCGGCTGAGAGCTTTCTAGAAGCATTGTTGAGAGGTCTCCCACACTCCAACCTTTTAGTGACTATTTAAATGGTCAAGCAGAAGATAAGGAAAGTAAAACGTGGGGAAGAAGAGGAAGGAAAGAAACCTTTTTTACCTCAATTCACATGCACACATATATTCCACGACACACCACACCACCACCACGACCAACAGTGACAACATTAACAGCCATAACTCTGGGTGCTCTCTCTAAAGAAAAATCGTCTAACTCTTTGAGACTCATTTTCCTCATCCGTCAACTGAGACGTTGTGTGAAACTATACTCTAACATTTGAAGGTTTCTAAGACTATAAGCTGACCAAGTAGTTGGCTTTTTCCCACACAACATCGATTTCACTTGTTACAGCTTTGAGTCTTGAATCTTAAAACATTTTTACCCTTGAGAACCACATTTTGAAGTGAAAATAACCCTGTGAAGGGGAGTGCCATAGCCATCATCAGCAAATACTTTATGAATAGCTGAAGTGACCTCCAGAGATAAGAGTGCTGTACACACAGCATAGGCCCGGGGAGCAGTGACACATGTCCTGATCTGACTTATCCATTTGGCAGTTTGATCCACATCTTTCTTCTTGGAACTCTCTCTTCCCTTGGCCACAACATCTCTGCCAGTTCCTCTACTTACGAAACCACTTCTTCTTACAGCTATTTTATGTCAATTAATAAAGGCACAGTGTTCCTTTTAGAAATCGTGAGTAGTATACAGTATGCATTATATGCATAATTAGGTATTAAGACTAGCTTATTTAACCTAATTAACTTCTGCTTAGCAGGAAAAGAATTTGGCTCATTCTTAAAATGAGGAATGGTCATCTGAAATTGTTGCTTAATGTCACCTAATTTGTGTCCTTAAATGACTTATTGCCTTTTGTATACATGGAAAAGTGGATATTCATATATAGTACGTCCTTGCCTAGAGATTTTGTATCTCTACAAACCTTGCTGTAACATCGCTAGGCCTGTGAGTCAGGGTCAGAAAGGGACATAAAATCACTAAATTCAAACCTGAGAGAGGCGAAACATGTAGCTTTTGCACAAAATTAGTCTTAGGAGGGAACAAACACTGGGAGTAGCATCGACTTCTTAGTTTCATTTTTCTCAACCTTTCAGATGACCTTGACCATCTCAGATGACCTTGACCATCTAAAAAGAATTGAGCCCTTGTCTGAACACATGTCTGAAAGTATGACAAGGTATTGAGATTGTGGCACCTCGATTAAAAATAACCACCCCTCAAGATCAGTTCAAATTATTCTGTTGATCTTGGTACGATAAGTCTCATGAAACGAGCTGACGGTATTTTCACAAAGTCTCGTGCCCACGTTTACTAGCTGTGTTCCCTAAACCTACATTAATAGGAGAAACAGTATCTTCCTTGCCTACCTCATGGACAATTTTATGTCTCTCAGATCAATTTTCTTTAAAAAATGCTACAAGATAACTGGAATTTCGGAACTTAATTGCTACATACTCTGAAACCAGACTACCAGAGGTTAGTACCAGTAACTTTAGATTTACTTCTTATTGATCAAATGAACTTAGGCAAGTTTCTTAACTTTTCTTAGGATTCACAGAGGGTTAATGTAATAATTTAAAAACTGAATACCAATAATACATGCACATCAGTTGAGAATATGGTAAATGTGTGTTCAATAAAAGTTGTATTTATTACTTTTTTTTTTTTGATGAGGAAGATTGGCCCTGAGTTGATCTGTTGCAAATCTTCCTCTTTCTGAGGAGGAAGATTGTCCCTAAGCCAAGAGCTGTACCAATCTTCCTCTATTATGTATGTGGGACACTGCCACAGCATGGCTTGATGAGCACTGTATAGGTCCGTGCTTGGGATCCAAACCCACAAACCCCAGGCCACCCAAGTGGGGTGTGCAAACTTAACCACCACACCACCAGGCCAGCCCTTATTACTTTTTAAAAAAATTTGTATACTTTATCTCTTACAAATTTCAGAAACTATAGTAAAATATACTATGGCATGATCCTCACACTCTGTAGTTTTATCAGTTCACATGTGTAAAGATTGAAATTGAATGTGTAATACTCACAAGATTGACCTAATCACCCTAAAAATTCACAAGAAATATTTCACAAGTGGCTGCAAACAATCTTTCTCTTTAACAGAACTAAATACTTGCTCTCCTTTTTTTTTTCTGGACGTCCAGGATCATAGAGCTGGATCCAAAGTGATGCAACATTACTTTTCAACTCACAACCTGGGTCCAGAATCTGCCTGCCCTCTTCTGAGTCAGGGAGAAGAGAAGCACACAAAAGAGAAGTGAAATTGAGAGGAATCTAAGAACACAGAAACGAGAGACACTTACAGCATGCCAGACATCAATAATTTGATATTTAATTTAAAAGTCAACTATTTCCAATATATCCATAAGCCTAAAATCAGGGTTTATCCGTTACATCGTTACTTACATTGGAAATTACTTAGAAGGTTAAAAAGGCAGTAGCATTTAAAATACCATAAATCTTCACAGAAAAGCATTAGGACTATCAATCCTTTTCAATATTCTTAAAATGGGAACTCTAATTAATTGCTGTTTTGTGTTCCTAGTTCTGCTTATCCTGCAAAATGAGCTGTTCTTAGCTGATATTTCAAATGGACACACTAGGATTTCCTGAACTGATTTCCTGAAGTAAGTGGCTAGTACACCAGCATTGGCACTTACCTTTCAGGAATATCTCTTATTAAAGATTTCTTTTAATTATTAGCTCCTTTCACTCTTTATTTTGGTAATAGAACTTAGATGATATCATCATATTGAACTGGGAGTAAGTATTGGCTAATTTTTCGTATCACATTATAAGCCTAGATATTTTATCATATCCTTTTAATCCATGCTGCAGGAATCCAAAAGGCCTTTGTCATTTAAGAAAATATTCAAGCAACTTCTAAACAAATGCAATTATCTTTACAAATTCAGGACACTTGAATCATGAGCTGCTGTTCTTAGGACTAGAGAGATAAATATTAAATTATATAATTTCATAACTATTTTATTATATTCTGTGTTCACAGAAGCAATGGATAATGATAACAATCATAGCAAATAATTTATTGAGCATTCACTATACATTAGGCACTCTTTTCATATAAAACTGACAACAACACCATGAGGGAATACGATTATTATCCACACTTGACAGCAAGAGGTAACCAGCCCAACATCCCCAGCTATTGAGGAAAGGAGCAAGATTAAACTCGGATTGTAACAGTCTTAAGCATTAGAGGTTAACTTACACGATACTCGAGGAGCGTTGATTGCATCTGAGAGAGTATACTCTATCATACAGCCTCATGATTGACTGGTTCCATACTCTACTGGGTCAGAGGTGAAAGAGGAGCTCTAGAGCAGAGCACGGTGCTGGGTGAGCCATGGCTAAGCGATTGGTATCTGCTGCGTCTTCATGCTTTTATTTCACTTCCTTTAGTCTTCTTTGGACAATTGTCTCTCTTAATACTACTTTGTGATTCACGTAATAAAAGGAACCTGTGCCATCTTCCTCTGGAAAAAGGGTACATTCCACATTTCTCTCTCCCCCGACCTCCACCCCTGCCCTGGGAATGTATTGGATTTGGAAGTTTAGGTAAACTTTGCTTCAGAATTTAGAACAGTTTTCTTAACTTCACTTATTGCTTTTTCCTCCTTAGATTCATTTTTTTCTTGTCATTTCTTGAACCTAATCAAAACTAATGGCGTTAATCTCTTTAATGCCAAAATTAGAGAGGTTAGCAGAATGTGACAAGGCTGCCTTTTGTCTGGGTATTGAGCTAAAAGAACAAGAGGGATCTTGTGACTCACAGGTGGTCTGGTAAGGTTTACCTGGAAATTGGACAGGAGTTGGTATCAAAGCCCAGTCAGGAGTTAAGAGAGATTCTGTCTGATGTGCTCTGTGCACACAGCCCCTGAGGGGCACTTTGGAAGCGGCCGAACCTGTGGCCGAATACGGGTCAAGGATTCATGGTGGGCTTGGGATCTTGACTAACTGCCTGTCTTTTTCATCATGTAGTCACTATAAATGGAACTCATGCCTGTATGAAATATTTCCTTGGAATAGCTTAATATGTTATCTCATTTTGATATTTTCTGACCACAGTTGTAGGCTAAATTAGCAGAATACCACAGGTTTATTTCCTTGCTCAAAAGCTTCAAGACTCAAAAATGGACTCTACCCTCAATCACTCTCTGTCTCGTTAAATCTTGTAAGACCCTGTATGCCATACTTATCTTCAGGTTTTTCTTCTACTCTAGAAAGCAAGGTCTACAAAGAGAGCTTTTATGCTCAATCACACTCTGATAGGGAGCTATTGGGTGCTTGAAATATTTATAAAGAACTTTTTTCTATTAAAGAGTTATAATCTAATAGTAAAGCAAAAATACACACATTATTGAAAATATTAAATAGCACAAGTATTAGCTATCAATACAACATTTGTTTATATTAGTACAAAATGAGCGGTCCACTGCAGGCTGAGAACGTCGATGGACAGTCTGCCATGGAAGACATTGCCGTGAAGACTTTATAGATGAGAATTGATCTTGGCTCAGGGTGGACAGGAAGAGTTGAGGGCAGTCAGCGAGAAATAAAAGGCATGCTGATTAAGAATATAGGTACAATCATTAGCTGTTAATACTAGAATAATTGAACCCAATTGTTCAAAATTTGGTTTATTTTACAAACATTCAAGTTCCACCGTGCTTCAGGACCTTTGTAATTACTTTCTCTGCCAGCAATTCTCTTACTCTAGATTTCCTCTGGATGGTTCCTTCTCAGTCTTCATGTCTCAACTTATCATTTTCTTCCCTCCAGCTTTCACTCTCTATCACATTAAAGCGTTCGTTCATAGCATAGGTGAATATTTAAAATACACATTTGTTTCCCCTTCTACTGGGAGCTTTTAGTTCCTGCTGTACTCCCAGTGACTTGGCCAAGCAGTAAATACTCAGCAATGCGAGATGAACGAATGAGTCATAATGACTGTTAAATTTCATCCTACTGTTGGGAGGGAAGAAACGTCCTAAGGCGATGGGACGTAGAGCGTGTGCAGCAGTGGCAGGACTAGCCCAGTACTTGCCTCACAGCAGATCCTCAGAGACTCTCCGTCCAGCAGATGCTCAGTATAGGTTTGTTGAACCCATCTGAATTAAAGAAGTTTCAGGTGATCCTGGACAGAATAGGAAGCTCTGACAGAGGTATAAGGTAGAAAAATATAAGTTGGAATCAGATTCAAAGGGATCATAAATGTTAAGGTAAGAAGTTTGTGAGAAACCGGTGGTAATGGAGAATAATGAAAATTTTTGATCAGTAGAGTATTATGACAAAAGTAGCTTTGGGAATAAAAAAATTGGGGTATTCGAGTCATGAGGGGCGGTTTATCTTAGAGAAACTAACAACGATAAAACCATTTAGGGACCTGTTGCAATAAACCAAAC
Organism: Equus asinus; assembly: GCF_041296235.1. Taxonomy (NCBI): domain Eukaryota; kingdom Metazoa; phylum Chordata; class Mammalia; order Perissodactyla; family Equidae; genus Equus; species Equus asinus. The sequence continues at coordinate 6,399,794 of NC_091792.1, forward strand.
TTACCATGACAGATTCCTGCTCTAGAATGATGCAAAGGAATCAGCACATACAGAGGAGCTGACAGGACTTTTTACCTAGTTCACTGCGGGAAACAGAGGAGCCTAAGCCAGAAACGGCATAGGGCTTGAGCCGGGATGACAGAAGAACTGAACTTGTAGAAATACAGACAACAAAATGAAAAACAAGATTTGAAGAGAAATAATGATATGCAGGTGGAAATGAGTCTGAGGCAAGTAGAGATACATAACTGGAAAGGTGGTTTGAGATTAGAGCAGGAGACATAGCCTAGCACTTTCCGAAGTATCTTCCATTGGATGTTTTCAGGTATTAGGCAAGATACAAAAAGAAAAAGAAAAAAGAAAAAGTTGTTATGACCAAATCAGTATAAATTTGGGAAGCATTGAGTCAAAAATTTCCTTACTGCAGAATGTCTGTCTTTAATATCCTATGTGCATTAGAAGTGTCAATACAGTGTATTCATGTCTATAAAGTTCCCCAAACTTATTTAAGCACCGTTTGTTTATTACAAAACACCTACCAGGATTCCTATTACACAAAAAATAAAAGCAGGGAAGACACAGATCATTGTTTAGTCTGCTGGGCTGCCTTAACAAAACAGCACAGACTGGGGGCGCTTCAACAGCAGAAATTTATTTTCTCACAGTTCTGGAGGCTTCACGTCCAAGATCAAGGTGTCAGCAGGTTTGGTGTCTCCTGAGGCCTTTCTCCTTGGCTTGCAGATGGCCACCTTCTTACTGTGTCCTCACATGGTCTTTCCTCTATGTGTGTACGTCCCCTGTGTCACTTTGTGGATCCAAACTTTCTCTTTTTATACAGACACCAGTCAGATTGCATTAGGGCTTTCCCAATGGCCTCATGTTAACTTCCTCACCTCTTTGAAGGCTCTGTCTCCAAACACAGTCACATTCTGAGGTACTGGTGTCTAATACTTCAATGTACGACTTTTAGGGACACGAGGCAGCCCATAACAATGATCAAAACAAGGAGTGTGTGTAGAAGACTCCAGAGAAGAAAAATTAAAGCCAGAAGAAACTGGGGTCCAAAGACTGACTTGAGGGAGACCCACAGGTAAGACAAAGCCAGAAGAGCCACGGGAAGAGGCAGACGAGGGTGAGAGAGGGAGAAGCAGTGCAGCACACGCAGCACCTGAGTAAGGAGGGGCTCCCCAAGCGATGCCGGGGTGCGCCGAAGACGGAGAGAGCAAAGAGAAAGAGAATTCAGAAGAGGAACCCAATTTCACGATTCAGGAGTGTTGGTGGCCTTTGGGGATAAAGGTTAAGTAGATTTAAGATACCGGAGATTGGGAACTGATAATATAATTAATGGTGGGAAACTGAATGCTAGTGTTGAGAAATCTGGCGTTAAAAGGAAGGAAATAACTTGAAAGATAGAGTTATAAAGTTCAGACTGAACCATAAGAAATTGTCATTTTTGTACATCAAAAGAGAATCAATTATCAGCAGTTTCAGGTGATTCAAGCTAAAAAAGTAGCTGTTTACTTTTAGGGAAGATCTGGCATAAATAAAACAGGAGTAAGAAATACTGGGAAAGGAGAGAGATACTGATGAAGCTAGGAGCAGATCATTGAAAAGTTTGAGGAAGAACTGGGAAGATAATTTAGGCAAAAAAAACTACTGATGAAGGGTCTTTTAGAAAGAAAATATGTTTTAAAAGGCAAGTTTGAAAAATGGTGATGGAGAAACCATGGACAGATGGGCTTAAGTTTTGCACTGCTAATAGAAAACTTAAGATGAAAATCTCTATGTCTATACATTTCATAAATGTTTGACAAATTTCTTCAAATGTTTCTTTAGTTGGACTCAAATTATTATCTAATATTTTACTAGTTTGAGAGCTGATATTTAATTTCATGGCATCTTCTCTAGTAGAATATGACCTAGGTTAAGATTAAAAGATATAAGATTTCAACTCTATCACTCTTTCTTGTAAAGACAGTGATGACATTGTAATATTAGAAAATTAGAAGGCGTTTTTCAACAACCCACATAATGCAGGGCCTATGTAAATAGCCAATCAACTTTTCCCTATCTGCTTGCCCATCTCATCAGGATTCCACAAGTTCATATAGTCATTGTAATCTCAACCAGTATAAAAACAGATCTGAAGAAATACTTCTCCAATTGATAAAATGAGAAGATAAGACAAATAATTGGGTTACTATCAAAATTTTTTACTATCAGTCACTAAATATGTATGACATTCTACTGACACAGCAAATAAGTAGTAGCTGCACAAAGTTTGAAGTGAAAAGCCATAGGTGTGCACCACCCTGCACCAAGGGATGGGAGGGAACTGATATTTGTAACAGCCTTTCCCTGCTGTTTTTTCCAACCTGGATTAGAAATACAAAGAATGGTACCAGGAATAAAAATGGCATGCTCTTAAGCATAAATTTAATTGGACAGTTTTGGAGGGAAAATAATATTTTAAGCTAAACAAAAGTATATTATGGAATATAATATAAAATGTATATAAACTTTAATGACAAAAACTGTAAAATATTTATGTGCAGCTGACTGAGTCTGGCTATGCCTCCAGAACCCACTCCACAGAGAATAGGATGCGTTTTCCAGATATTTGTTCTTCTCAGTCATTGGGGTTTTGTTCTTAAAACAATTTGAGAGCCGACAAGTGAAAAAAAGTGTTACTGCCTATCCAGACATTCAATTTACCATCAGGGAGTGATACTGGCACTAAGAGGAAGGCTGTTCATCACGTTCAAGAAAAACATGTCATTTAAACAGGTCGTTCATGTGAACAGATTACTAACTTTGGTTACATAACACAAAACTTCTGTAGCCAGATGTGTATGGACATGGGTTTTATAGAATGATCCTTTACGTTTGCAGAAGGAGCTACTCAACAAGACACACAGCCAATCACACCCACTTATCTAGAAAAAAATTTTTACATTGCAGTACTTGACTTTAAAACTTATAATCAATTACAGCTGGAGGACCCGCTGGAGGTGAAATGCAGGTGAACTCACCATCTAGATAACCCAGTACAAAATGTAGGCAGTAGAACCAATAGCTTAAAATTAGATTGGTGAAAAAGGACAAACGTTGCTTCTTAAATTTCTCCCTTCAGTAAGTGTTTTGTCCTTTTACATTTCCATGGTACTTTTTTTTTTTACATTTCCAAGATACTTAGAGAATACCCTAAAATTTTTAAATTTTCTTAAAATTTTTAAATATTCTTCAAAACGAGCATGCAAGTAGAAGCGTACCAAGAACCACTTCTATTTCATGGATGGGGAAATTATATTCAGGTGATTCAAAATTAATGTTAGATTCCTCTTTCCTAATTAAGCTAAGGAAATATTCATTAGGTTTTATACCAAGTCTTCAACAACATGTTGGTTATCATAAATTAGATTTTCCATGTAATAAATAATATGCATCCTAAATAATAACATACATCCTAATTAATAAATTTCAGGCAGAAATTAGAATTAAACTATCTTTTTCTATGTATTTACCTGAGGAGTACATTTTGGAAAGAGTATATATTAGAGACTTCCGATTAAGTGGCAGATTTAAAATACGTGTTCAGGGGCTGGCTCTGTGGCCGAGTGGTCAAGTTCATGCACTCCCCTGCGGCGGCCCAGGGTTCGGATCCTGGGCACGGGACATGGCACCGCTCTTGGGCCACGTTGAGGCAGCGTCCCACATCCCACAACTAGAAGGACCTGCAACTAAGATATACAACTGTGTACAGCGGGGGTTTGGGGAGATAAAGCAGAAAAAAAAAAAAAAGATTGGCAACAGTTGCTAGCCCAGGTGCCAATCTTTAAAAAATAAACTAAAATACGTGTTCAACAGAGATAAGTTAGGTGCTCATCAAACTTATTTCCTCTTCTTCATGGAGATACAGCCAGACTACGTTTCTGAGCCTCCCTTGAGTTTATCATAGCCATGCGTGCAAGTGTGGCATGTAATCCCTCAGTCTGGAGTTACCTCCACCCTTCTCTGCATGGGCTCTCTTTCCCCAAAATGCAGAGGATCCAGGAGGCTGCCGAGGCCCTAGGGGAAGGTGGAGCATCAAACTGAAAGGGGGTTGGATTCTTAAATGGCCACACGGTGAGAAGTACCCCTTGTACCACACACCCCCCCACCCCACCCTTAGACTGTGATGTGAGTAGGAACAAACCTTTATTGTGTTAAGCCTCTGAGATTTGGAGTTTAGTGTAATATATTTAGACTACTTCAAAGAACAAAGTGTTTATCTTCTAGCGCCTCCATTAGATATATTGAAACAACAGTAAATGAAAAAGACAAGACATAAACCAAAAGGACAAAGAAAACAAGTGAGGTGACTATATGTAGATAAATATTCATTAGTCTGAAGCTGGAAAATGGTCCCAGAAGAGGTAACTCACATAGCAGAGTATATGAAGCTGAAACTTAAATAGCTGGGAATAAGGGGAAGTTGACTCAGTCTACCCTGAACCCATAGAAGACTTAGTTCTCGGAGGAACTAGATAACAAAAGGTCGGGGTTGGGTAGGAGTTCAAAAGAGGGGTTGGATGAAAGTCTTAATTAGGAGGAGTTAGATCACAGATCTTTTCTACCAGTTATTAAAACTGCCAAATCTTAGGAAATACCGTAACTTTACTTGCTGGAAATATTGAACTAGAGATACACCAGGGAGCGTGGAGAGAAGGAGTGAGGGGCCAGAATAAAAACAACGGGGTTAAATAATGTCTGCACATGGGTGATGAGGCCTCCCAGCAATGTTACTCCACACTTCTCCCAGAACTCTGATATCTAGGCATCTAATACAAGAGAGTGGTAGATTCTTGATTAGAGAAATTAAATGAGAAAAAACCCACAATATTTGGCATCTTTCTGTGAAAATGCTAGAAGTTTCCTCTAGTATGCTTCTAGAATTAAGTGTCTCATCACCACCACACACATGCACAAATTATTTTCATCATCTTTTTAGGTCACCCTCTCAAAGGTAAAGAATTACTGCAGTTTTGAGGAAATTCCTCAGCATCAAATACAAAGACTAAAACAAATGAAAAATAAAATAATTTAGATGAAACAAAGATAATGCAGGTAGCTTACAAAAATTGATCATCATCATCATAGTTAATATTGTCAGATAAATTAGAAAAGATACTGAATCTATGATTCAGAAATACAATGCTAGGAATAAAATTAATCAGAGAACAAAAGTGAACTTGTGCACATTAAAAGTAGAAAAATTCTTTTAAATTACAAAATAAAGTTGAGAAAAATCTAGAAAATTGAATTTAGAAACCTAGAAACAAAATATCAAAAAGATGGATGATTGGAGGGAAAGACACAAGACTTAGATCAAATCAAAAAAATCTCAGAAATTAAGTAAAGAGAAAATCAAAAAGCAGAAATATCAAAGAAAGGGCTGGCCCCGTTGCCCAGTGGTTGAGTTCGCGTGCTCCGCTGCAGGCGGCCCAGTGTTTCGTTGGTTCGAATCCTGGGCATGGACATGGCACTGCTCATCAGACCACACTGAGGCGGCGTCCCACATTCCACAACTGGAAGGACCCACAACTAAAAATACACAACTATGTACTGGGAGACTTTGGGGAGAAAAAAGGAAAAAATAAAATCTTTAAAAAAAAAATCAAAGAAAATGCAGAAAAAAAAGATAAAATTGAAAAATCATTAGTTTCCAGATTAGATATTCCCACTGAGTGCCTTCAAATTCCAAAGGGAAAAAAATGATTTTTAAGCTAGAATTTTTATCAGTTGTGGTGGTTTTAAAACGTGGTTTTTAAAACCTTGAGTTTACTGATGCTGTAAGGAAGCCAAGCCTCATGGAGAGGCTACATGTAGGAACGCCAGTGCATAATCTCAGCTGAACCCAATCCAGTGCCAGCTCTGTGAATGATGAACCTCCCAGCACAGCAATTTCACTCTTTCCCAGCCATTCACATCTTCCCAGCTCAAGTCCTAGACATTGTGGAGCTGAGACTTACCGTCCCCACTGTGTCCTGTCCAAATTCCTGACCCACAAAATTTGTGAACATAATAAAATGGTTGTTATGCTATGCCACTAAATTTCAGGGTGATGTGTTATGCAGCAACATACAACCAGAACACCGGCTAGACCGTCAACTGAATGTTGACATTGTCAGACATGCAGATTCAGAATACGTACCTCCAAAAATCATTTCTTGGGAAGCTATTATATGGTATGCTTTAGCAACACGATGGGTTAGCCAAGCAAGAGAGAAACATCAGAGCCAGAAAACAGGGAATTCGGCACTGGAGAGAGGGAAGAAGGCCCTGGGGTTATAAATTCTGCACCAGAACTTCAGGGAAAATGATCAAGCTCTAACCAGAGCATGTGGTGCCATGGAAGGAATGTCTCTCAGGAAAAAAATTACTAAATTTACAGGGTTTGAGCGCTTGGAAAATGATTGTTAGGCAGCTAGCAGACAGATCCACCAGAACCTTTAGAACCAAATGGTGATAGGCACATATGGAACAAAACAAATTGAAGACAAAGTGATTAGCAACCTCAGGAGTAACAAGTAAATGTTAGAGAAAGGTGGAAAATATAACAAGGGTTAAGTCTTCAACCATCGAAATGTAAAGTCCATAGGTAAAGTCTAAGACTCATTTAATAAGTAATGCTAATAACATTCTATGGACAATTATATAGGAGCAAGAAGCAGCAGATTTGAGAATTAAGATATTTGGCTACAGGAGAAGAAAGAAAAGTACAGAAGATGTGGAGCAAGGGATTGCTGTATTTGTAATAAAGTCTTGTAGCACTCTTTTTAGTTCTGCTTGGACAACAAATACTGACACTCCGGAGGTATCCTGCGTGCACAGAAATCCTCATCATGCTGTATGGGTTCGTAGATTCAGTGTGGTAAACAGAGAACCATGCTCTCTGTCAGGCAGACAGGATTGGCACGCAGCCTCTTTGACTTACTGCCTTAGGTAAATTACTTGCCTAGCCTTTCTTCGCCTCAGTTTCCACACAGGAAAATGAGGATAATAAGAAGTTCTTTGTAGTGTTGTTCTCACAAATAAGCAAGACAAGAATTGCAGAGTAACTAGAGTAGAGCAGAATCTTAATATGTGAGCCCAATTTCTCGCTTTCTTTTGTGTTTGCAATTATCTGAATAAATACATAAATATCTTGTACTCTTTAAGAACATTCATCAAAATTAATTTAAATGTGCAATATAAATACTTGAGATCCACAAGGCCAAAGCCAAAATGTATGCTGTTCAACAATCTGGTGTTACATCCGTCTGGTGGATGTGAACGCCTAACACCTTCCAGCAGACCCCGACATTCACCAAATATAATGCATTGCATGGAATGGCTGGAAACTAAGGATTTGGGGTTTTGTTTTCAAAACTTCCACTGAGTGAGTTTCTCAAATCATCTAACTTTCTCAGAATTCGGATATTCTCTCCACATTGGATGAAGAGAAATGATGGTGCTGGTTACCTGTTTGGAGCTGTAAGAAATGAATTATTATCCATGTGAAGTGCATTGACTTCTTGGGAGAGAGTGCTGCCGCACAAACAAAAGGGTTTTTTAATTTAATGGGAAGGCTTTGTGTTGTATGCCCTGTTTACACAGGCCCACACAGCTCTTCCTTCCCAGAGGAGACCTTTCACCTCTCCTTTTGTGAGCCTTAATTCCATCTTGGATTAAAGGCGCACTAGGAAAAATGACTTTTTCTTCTCAAATACATTACTTTTATTATAGACTGGAGCGCAAATTATTATAGTTCGTCCCTCTCTAAGAAACTGTACCCAGAGAGCTAATGTGAGACAACACAACAATTAGGTCGAAGCCATCCTCAATTTAAAGAAGCAGAATTTCATGAACTGTGAATTGCGCAGAATCACCGAGCATCCTGTCACCACACAGACTCTGGTCCAGTGGGTCTGGGATGGAGGCTGAGAGTCTGCATATCCAACCAACTCCCAAGAGGATGCCAGTTCAGTTGGTCCCCAAACCACATTTTGAGCAGCAAGGATTCAAAGACAGTGCCACCATGCTGACGTGGTGTTGGCCACCAAAATATCTATCACTCGCTGTGCTAAACATTGACCACTTTTCAATGTCTATGGCCCCCTGATTTAAAGAAAGCTAGTGCCTTCTGGACTGAAACAACAGGTGGAGAGTGGACCGAGATTAAAAATGCATCCTCTGCTCAGGTATTCAACGCCTTGCTGAGTTCCATCAGGCTTTCTTCATCCTCCATTACCCTCATTAGTTCTGTTAGGTTAGTGATCTGTATCTTGGTCAAGACAATTCTTGCTGATTAACTATAATTACTAGTAATGGGGGCAGCTTTCTTTCAGACACTAAGGCCGTCAGCTCATCCGCACATTGTTCTGCCATGAAAGGTCCTAAACTGCTAGTCATTTACTTGCTTTTCCTTTAGAACCAACAACAAGTTGCTTCGTGTGTGGGCTTTTAAGTACCGTCCATTCTGTCTAAATGCCCGGAGTATACCTGTCACCTTACCTTTTCTGTTTCTTCCTCTCTCCTTTTTCTTTTTTTAAATTTGAGAACAGGAGAATGACAAGTCATTAAAAGAAAAAGTAGATAGTGCTTACATAAAATTCAAGCAGCAACAAAAACAAATAAATAATTAAAGGTATGTTGAAACATTATTTAATACTTTGAAAGATTGCAAAGTTTTGCACATTAAAGATAGTAAACACGAATAAATTAACACAATCTGCTAATACTATAGACTACCTATAAACAAATTCTTAAATTGAACAGCATTTCGTTTACTAACTTGGTGACCTATATATACGATTATTTTTTAAGTTTTTTGAACTATGCTTATGTAATAAATGTAATGCATAGACCCCTAGATATACAATGCTATCTATTACTTCTTGTAAGCAATTCTAAACAGTAAGCAGACAACACTATATATAAAATGCTCTAGTTTTAATCATTTTCTAACTTTATCTTTTATTGAAACACTGGGCTTGGATCTTTGTCATTTGCACTCAGAATCCAGTGAATGTTTAAATACACTTTTGACAATGATATTATTTGGGAAAAATAGTGTGGCAACTCTTTTTATGAAAATAAAACATTCCTGGCAAGTGTAGCGGAATACAGTATAAAACAGGCAAGTCTTAAAAGATATCCAAGAAGATCTAGTTATAATATAGTGAACGTCCTTAATGTAAGGCATTTTTAAATAGGAAATAATTCTTAAGACAGTAAAATGTAGACACAGCTATCCACGGACTGGCAACGGAAGCACCCGAGACAGGTACTTGAGACGACCCAGCCGCAAAACAACCTCCACGTCTCAATATTTTCATTCATAAAATAAAGAAATTAACAGAAGCTCTATCTACCTTAACAACTGTGAGGATTAAATAAAAGTGTATGTGATGACACTTGGAAAAGTTTGACAGTGTATTTTGTGAGTTATGCAATTGAAGTTAAATCATCTAAAAAGTACTGGTTTGGTTAAAACTAGAGTAAAATTTTTTGGTTTTCTGGGCCCCGGGAAATCTTCATTGCTTCCAAATTGGGAACAAGATTCTTTTCTTAGCATAACATTTCATACCTGACACTAATAAGTCAGTCTAATTTCATTCTCAATACACGTCACCTGGTTCATACAAATTGGTTACAAACAAATTGGTTGAAAATAAATTGTCTCCAATGACAAACTGAGCGACCTGAAATGCCCTTTACAATCCATCCTTCTAACATACATGTATTTCTTCTTCATGCGTACTGTTTCATGCTGTGGGGTAACCTCACAATGTTTTGTCCGGGCCTTTAATATGCTTGATCCTTGGGTTTTATTATCTGTGTTTTAACCCATCATTTCTAAATCCTCCTCTTCCATTACTCCAGTTTGTATAAACTATGAATTTGTAGCATTTTGGTTCATTTTCTGACCCTGATTCTGACCTTGCCCCTGTTCTGTGCACCCGTGTATATTTTTCAACCATGCCCCCATTCTGACTGTCGAAGTTATATGGTCTAAGTAGTTGCAATATTCTAAAAAGTCCTTACCATAAGACAGTTGTACATAGGAATGAATTCTCAAAACAAGTACAGACGTAATTATACATAGTAAGAGAAAAATACTAGTAAGAATTTTTAAGTTAAAAAAGATGAAATTTCCAAAAGCAATTGTAAAATTTGCAAGCCCTCTTCAAAGTACATAAAAAAAATCTAAAACTGTGAAACTTAAAAGCCTATAGAAAGTTTGACAGCTACTTCCTAGTACACAGAAATTAAAAAAAAAAAAAAAGAAACACATACAAAATTGCTGGAACATATTCATTACAGAGTAAGTTGTCTTGTTCTCACATCATGATGATGATGATGGTGGTGGTGATGATGATGATGATGATGATGATGGTGGTGATGATGATGATGATGCCACATCTTGGCACATGCTAGTCCTTGCAAATTATACTAACATACCCTTTTTTAAAACCAATTTGCTGATTTTGTTTTTTTACAAATTTCCTGATAAACCTTTTTGGCCTGTTGAAAACCTACTCATCTTTTGCTAAAGGTCAGATGGCACCTCCTCTGAGAATGTATCTTTGTTACTCTCACAGCTCCACGTCAGTGAGGCTATTTAAACATCTATCACATTGCACAGTGGTTCTGTATTTACTAGTCTATTCACTTAGGATACACATGTCTTATTAATAGCTTGTGGGAGAGTATGTGGCATGAAGCAGGTACTCAGTGAGTGTCTTTGATCAATTTATATAAGCATACATTATTTTTCCTTGAAATCACCAAGGATTATTATGTATATAGCACTAAGTTCTCACTATTCCTCCACAGTACTACTGGCATAGTTCTTACATTTCTAAACTACCTTTCTCAACGGCACACCTTGATCTTCCACGATCCATGCCATGTAACTTAGGAGTAAATATCATTCGTGGTACTATATGCCTTAGAAAATACGATGAGTAACTAACATAAGGATTTGTACAGAGTGTTCACCAATTCGAGGTATTAGGACCCAGTCAAAATTATAAAATTTTGCCATTTCTGTTTATTATGCTCTGAAATCTACTTGGTAAAGTAGAAATACTTCTGGGTTAGGAGTTAGATGGCCTGATTTGTGGTCTGAACTCTACCACTTAGTAAGTGTGAGACCTTGGCTAAGTTATTTAACCTCTCTGTGTATCAGTTTACTCATCTACAAAATTGTCTCCCTTAATATCACCAAAAATTTGCACGGGCTTGGACCCTGTCTTTTTAATCTCTCTAAATCATGCCTGGAATATAGCAGAACCTCAGGGAATATGTTTACTGAAAGAATAAAGGAAAGAATCTTGAGAGTTAATGAAGTATGTCTATTTGTAGCAAGGTTGGGGGAGATGGCAAAGGGTTGAGTCAATAGAGGAGATAGACATGTACTTCAATAGCAATAATAGCAAATACTTAATTCAAACGATAGAAATATATGCAATGTTGTACAAAATATGGCATGGTGTGCCTTAAGGACTGCAGTACGCATGGTTAGTTGAAATATCTGATCTTAAGGAAGTGGGCTGGCTTCAGATCTTTAAAGACCTTGAATAAAATACTAAGGCACTTGGGATTCATCCCGTAGGTTTTGGGGAAATCAGTAATAGAATTTAAGCAGGAGGGGCTGGCCCTGTGGCCAACTGGTTATGTTCCTGCACTCCGCTTCGGCGGCCCAGGGTTTCACCAGTTCGGATCCTGAGTGCAGACATGGTACCGCTCATCAGGCCATGCTGAGGTGGCATCCCACATGCCACAACTACAAGGACCCACAACTAGAATATACAACCATGTACTCATGGGCTCTGGAGAGAAGAAGAAGAAAAAAAACAAGATTGGCAACAGATGTTAGCTCAGATGCCAATCTTTAAAAAAAGAAAATGAATTTAGGCAGTTGAACAGTGTGCAAAATATGAACCTTAAGAGGATCTCTGCCTTGGGGGAAACATAGGAGAAAACAGAGACTAGAAAAAAGAAGGGACGAATGAAAATTTCTAAGAGCTTAGTAGATGAGAGGATTATTTCATTTAATAGTTACTAAATTACATTTAATATAATTATTACAAATTATTTGAGGAAATCATTATATTCCTTATTTAAAAAGGCATCATAGGCACTGAGAGGAAGAACTGGGCATTGAACCCATCAGGTGACTCATGGGTCAACATTCTCCGTACGGCCCATGACTTCCCTCAAGCCAGGGTGATCAGCTTGGAGTTGTTTGCATTAGTCTCTAGATCAAATAAAATTGAAGTACTTGAACTGAGACAGTGGCCATGGATACACACAGAGAAAAGAGGTTCCGGAGCTGTGTAGAAAGTAAGTTGACTGGACTTGGTGACTAGTTAGATATGAGATGAGAGAAAGGAAGAATTGAGAATGCTCCTTTCTCAAAATTTCAGATTATTTGAAGAGGCCAAAAAGAGGATACAGGAGAAATTCTGAAAAATAATGCTAATTAGAGAAAGAAAATAAGACATTTTTTTCACAATAAAGGTACAGAATGCTGTAGTTATTTTTTTCCAAATTCCAATTAACTCAATAAAGAAATAAGATGGGTACTTATTTCCATAATTGATTTGTGGTTTATATTTTTAATGATTATGTTAGTAATTGTTATGGACTGAATGTTTGTGTTCCCTCAAAATTCATTTGTTGAAGCTCTAATCCTCAAAGTGATTATATTTGGAAATGGGTCCTGTAAGGAAGTGACAAGGTTAAATGAGGTCCTAAGAGTGGGGTCCTAATCCCATAGGGCTGGTGCCCTTATAAGAATAGGAAGAGATACCAGAGCCCTCTCTCTCTGCCATGTGAGGGCACAGCAAGAAGGCAGCCATCTGCAAGCCAGGAAGGGAGCCCTCACTAGAAGCCAACCATGCTGGCACCCTCATCTCAGACTCCCAGCCTCCAGAAGTGTGAGGAAATAAACTTCTGTTGTTAAGCCGCCCAGTGTCTGGTGTTTTGTTATGGCAGCCCCAGCCAACTAATACAATGCTGTTTTATTAATTAATTTGACAGATATTTATTGAGTGCCTTCTATGTGGAGAGTACTATGTTAGATGTTGTGAAGCTGAATGAGACACTGTCGCTGCCTTCAAAAAATTTACAAAGGAAGCAGCAGAAGTTAGAAAAATGGGAAAAGCCTACAGTCCCTAAATCTGTAATATAGAACATCAAGAACAAATGTCAATGATGTCATTAACTGATCAAATGATCTGGGGGTAATTCTAGACCTTGTGCAAATTTTTCATCGTCAAGCAATTACTGTGTTGCAATCATACATTTCAGCACTTGATCCAAATTTAAGGAATTTCCAAAGGTTAGACAAGAGATTCAGTTTTTGCCTTTGAAGATTAAGGCAAACAGTTATAACAAATGTATACATAGGCCACAATACATCAATAGATTATACAAATGACATTTACACAGAGGTGAGCTTGTAGAATTACGAAGGTACTTTGGACGACAAAGAGGGAGTTCTGAAGGAGACCATCCTTTGAACTGGGTCTTGAAAGAATGATTTAGTAGTAAGTTACCTAGCACAGTAATCTTACGTGAAAGCTCATTTTAAAAATATACACCAAGCCTCAAAACATAAAATAAAAGATTATCCTGAAGCATTTCCACCATTAGGGGAAATGGATATGATGCAGAAAAGAAAAGAATTTAGGAGATTGCATTTCTGAGATTGTCTAATGTTATTTATCAGTTGAGAACTAAGTTAAAACTCGAAATAGTATTCCACTGGAATTTGGCCAACTAACAATCTAGAAAAACCAACAATTTATTTTAATATTGATTTCAAACTACAAAAGATATGAATAGTAGTCATCATATCATCCTATCAAATACACAGCAAATTTCATTGCAATTGTTCCTTAATTGTCTATGAGCCTTCTAGTCCTAGCTGATGAGCTATATGAGCACAAGGACTCTGTTTTCCTCATTTACCAGTGCCTGCTCCAAGGTCCTAGGATACAGTCAGCAGTGAATAGATATTTGTTGAACAAATAAATGAATGAATACACAATTATTTAACTATAAAATGCAAGGTCAGAATTTAATAACATAAATTAATTGGCCTTGCCACCTTGCTTAACTAAGACTATAATCATATTTCAACATGAATTAAGCATTTCAACATAAATCTATAAAGAATTATGTAATCTTATTAACTATTGGAGACTATTCACATGTAATTATAATGATTTAATATGATCTAAGTGTATCTTGCAATTACTGAAAGTCCTTTTGTAGGGGTGCAAATGATGCAGAGAATGATTAAGGACCAGAAACCACATTTCATGACACGGTAATAAAGAATTGGTCAAAGGCTGCAATGATGGGAAGGGCATTTAGTAGTCATTCAGAAGTAGTGATATAATATAGAAGTAGACAGACAGAGAACATGGTCTCATTCCATAGACTCTACAAGCGTATATGGATTGCAGTAATTACCATTTTCTCTCTTCTCAAGGATGTATAAATTATTAAAGTAATATTTAAGTATTTCTGACATTTGATTAGGGAAGTGGAAGTCACTCTACTAGATACAAAACATTTTTATAGTACTTTCTGTTTTTTAATGGACAGGAAAACAAAAGATACTGTATGTCAATTAGTTTGATTTTGAGATCCAGAAATATATAGCAATAAACTAACCAAAATAAAACACTATGCATAAAAGATGATAAATATATATGATAAATAAAGTGACAATATAAAGAAAAAGTTATGCTCACTCAATTTAATTTATATCTTCGTAGAAGTGCTGGGTATAAAAGTATAGAGAAACAATATTTATAATACCATTCAACCCAACATTAGAAATATTTCTGGCTTTATCCTAAGGGTCTCTTGTGTTTACTTTAAAACCAGCCAATGAAACTTTCTGTAATAGCATTTTCATGCAACTGTCATCAGTGGTTACTTGCCAGTATAAGGGAATAAAGAGGGGCAACAGAGGAAAGTTATATAGAGCTGAGATTATGTCTAGGAGTGACCTCTTGGTATTTTAATAAGATGACTGAGAAATGGAATATAAATATGAGTATTTTCTGCTCATGGTACAATATGGTGAAGTGTGGCTAATTTTACAAAAATACGTAAGAAATTAACGCAATTCTTGTCCATTTTTTACATAATCATAAGGAGTGGAAAGCATTCCAGTTATCAGAAATATATACTGATATACAGCAGAGAGAAAGCTGCTGAGCAAATGATCTGCAAGTGTATTTATGATAGTAAAGCGAAGACATAAAAGTACCTGAGATACACTGGAACATAGTTGGGGAGACTCTTCATGTTTTTTAAAATTTCCTAAAGGAATAAAAAGCTAATGGACTTCTAGAGAATCGGAATCTTTAAGTATCTGGCCTGGACAACTGGAGATGGTTCTCCTATTCACCCAGGGGATGCAGATAGTATTGATTCAAAGGGAAAATAATAAGTTTTAATATATCCATTTACAAAAACAGCCTGCTGCTAAACACATCCAGGTGGCAGTTGTGAATATGATTCTAGCTGTCAGGAGTCCAAGTCAGAATTAGATATATGCATTTGGAAGTCATACAAGTGTAAAAGGGCAGAAGTTGAAACCACAGTCAGGGATAAGAATATCTAAGTAGAATGTGAGGATGAAAAATGAAACAGCAGAGCAAACTCTAGATAATTCCAACATTTACTGTGCAGTCAGAAGAGGCTAGCAGGGCTCTGCATGGATATTTCAGTGTTATACTTATTACACCGTATTATAGTGAGCAATCCTTCCACTTGCTCCATTTCAGTCAATAACATGTCATCCTTGATTCTTATTCTTCTCTACATCTAACCAAGTGGCTAAGTGCTACGAGTCCCTCTTTTGACTTATTTAGGTTCAAGCTTTCTTTTCTATTCCCACACAATATCAAAATCCAAGCTCTTCATTACTTCACAAACTCCTGTCTAAAATCCTTATAGAGATCCAGCAACTTCTCTGTCCATTTCAGCCTGGACACTAATCAATCATTTCAAACCCTCTTCACCACACTGTAGGGGGCAATAGTGAAGTTCCCTACAACATTGACTTCTAATGTTCACATTTCAGGCAGAGGGATATGAAGTCTGAAGATAAATTTAAATACTTCAAAGACCAGGAACCTGGCCTTGTAACATCTTTTTCACTGTTGCTACTTCCCACCATCAGAATGGGGCCCAAACTTGTTTCACCTCCACCAGGCTGGTTTTCTCAGTAGCTTCATCTCCACCAAGTATAATCTAACTCATCTTTGAAGACCTGCTCTCTCGGTTGAAGGCACCCAAATCTAAATCATGCTTAAGGGCTTCAATTCCTCTATGAATTCTCCCTAATTCAGATACAACATTCTCTCCAATATCTTTATACTTGCAAAAATCACAATTCAACTTTTTCCTGTGATTTGTATATCTCAAATATCTCTAATTCTTACATATGATCTTGTTCCTTCTTCTACTAAATTTCTCGAGGTGGACAACCATGCCTAATACTTTGTTGTTTTCTACAGTTCCATGTACAGTAATATACAGCCCTCCAAACTGTTCAGTAAATATGTTCTTCCTTAACTTACAAAAGCTGGCAGAAATCAACTTCCTGTTGCCTACTTCTTTGCTTTCTGTAGACTAACACCAAAATGATATATGTCTATGTGAGTAATTCAAAGGTATTAAAAGAGAGTGTAATAAGAATTTTAGTATTAGTACAGAGGAAAAATGAGCACCTGATTAGTCTGCCCCAATTGATGACCTAAGAGAAGACGACCCATTAAATGCATGAGGATGGAGAGGTGGGGGGGAATGATCAAGAACACGTACATAGAACCTAAGAAACCTTTCCACTACAACAAAAATGTACATTTTGAGCAGATGTCATTATTCAAGGCACTATTAATCTTGTATAACAAGCAAAATGAAAATATTAATTATGCACACAAAATAAATATATTAAATTTATATCAATAATATGAATCATAAAAGCAAGTTATTTAAATGGGCTGGTATCAGACATGATTGCTTCCTTTCTTCCATTTGGTATTAGAGGTTTCATGGTAGGAATGGGATTTTGAGAACTTCTTGCCCTTCTCATTCTGTGTTCTGTCTCTTCCTCTCCCCTTGCTTCAATTTCATCCTTATTTATGGCTTATGTGTCGTTTCTCTCCTGCTCACTGCTCATCATGGTTTCTCTCACATTTGGAATTAAAGTAAAAGTCTTACAGGGCTCAAAGGATCCGGCTTCTGGCTACTTCTCTATTTCATCTCCACCTCTCTCCCTTCACTCAATGCTCTTCAGCCCAGTTGGCCTCCTTGCTCGTCCTCAAACAGCCAAGTATTATCCTGCCTCAGACACTTTATACTAGCTTTACCTGTGCATGAAATGCTCTTTGTGGCTGCTGTATTCCTCCATTTAATATTAGAACTCAGCATTTCGTATTAGCAGCCCTGCTCTCTTCTAAAGATCATGGTCAATTACCCTCCCAGAATAGTGACTCCTTTCCTTGTCTGCTCATTTCTTGGCACAAGAATCCTAAAGTTACTGGGTGGCAGCTATAGCCCAAGTTTAATGAGACTCTTACTGCGTCCCCTGGTAGAAGACTTCCTTCTGAGAATCAAGATCTCTAGGCCTACAGAGTCTAAACTATAGAACAAGAACTATAAATTCACTAAGTGGGTCACAGAAAGTGATGATAAGAAAGACAACTCCTATTTCTGTCTCCTTGATTTCTGGACCCATGCATTTACCTAATAGAGGCACAGTATCATATAAATGCTATTGATCTGGGGTGTATAAAACATGCTAGAGGATGCGACCCCATCTGGCACCTCAGGTGCATCTTTAAGAGGCCATTCCACCACTCTACAAAGCCAGTAGCATTTGAGTAAGACCATTATCTCCCAAACTCATCTTCCTATCATCTTTGCTTAAAGTTGGCCCTTTATGGCCTGAGGTGGTAATATATGGAGTCTTAAATTAGCAGATGAAACATTCTATAAGTCCTCCACTAATTTTGATGGACAATAGTTTATGGTCATGAAAGACAATTGCATACCCAGAATATGTGTTACTTTCAGTCAAGATGAATTGTTATCCCTTCCAAAGTCAAAGGGGTTCAATGTCATCTTGCCATAAGTGGTTGGTTGGATTTCTTTGGAGGATTGTGTTAATCTCTATCTCCTTTGATCAGTTAAAACTTCATCATTGCAAGTTCCTGAATCTTTGTGGAGTTATCTTCCATGCTCTGAAAAGCTTGTTTCTTACCAAAACCTCCAACATACTTGTCATTTCTTGCTTATTTGATCAACTTAGTAAAGTGTCATTAATACTATAAACCAATCTCTGATTCTTCAGAATTTCCAGATGGTCCAATACCCTTTGCACTATATTGTGACAGAAGAGTAAACAGAGCCCTAAGGCGAGATCATAATGTATACTTTTGCTCATCCCATGTGAATGCAAATTTCTCTTGATCCTCCTCTAAATAAATATAAGAAAGCACTTTCCAAATAAATGCCCACATACTACATACCAGAAACTATGTTAATCTACTGTGTCAAAAAAATACCACATTAGGCATATCCGCAATAATTTCAGGTACTGCTAGATTGAGTTTGTGTTATTCCACTGTCATCCACCATGATCCCAGTTGATCAACAGGTATCAGACTGATAAATTAGATAGAGATATAACAGAGATCACTACCCTGCTTAAGTCTGAGAGTCTTTAATTTTTGAGGTAACACTAATCTGTCCTTCCCCCCAGGATGCAGTGTGGATTTTGACTTATGATCTTGGATGAATGGCTCCATTTTCCACTTGACTGTCACCTCTACTGTACATCTTGCTAGGCCCTTCTTCATGAGAAACTTTCCTTCAGTCAGTGGGCTTTGAATCTGAGAACTGGCTCAAGTATAGAAACTTCGCAAGGCATTTTGTGTTGAGGTGACTGCCTCAGCCTCCTGATCGTCTATTCTAGATTTCCTTTTAGTGAATAAGTTAAGCCAAGCCATTTTTTGGTAGCCTGTGTATCTTGCCTGTAGGAACAATGTGCTGTATTAACCATCTCTATAAGTCTCTGGCTACTGCTCCCATCTAACTGTTCATTGAGATAATAGTGCCCACCTTGTTTCTGATGGTTAAGCACCACCACCTCATTCACCATCATGAATTCTATGATTTCAAGATACATTATCCCCATTGTTATCAGGGAACTCAGTTGTACAACAGCATCTCCTACCATCAGCCCCAACTACAGAGGACAATAACCGCTGAGCTGATCAATGATGTTGGTCCCACTCTCACCAGCACATTCCTTACCACTGTTGTGAGAAAGTGTCTTTTGAGCTCTTTCACACAACATATCCAGTTGGTGGGATGGAGGGAGTCCAACCTTACGTGGTAAACCTGCTGTACCACGCCCATTCCTATGAGCTTGTTGACCTTATCCTCCGCCACCTGCTAAAGTAGTGCCAGAGTTTCTACTTCAGTTAGTGTGAGCCATAGTTTGTTTTCCTCCCCAAGCTTCCAAGAACCATCTTAGCTACTTGTTAACACCATACTCAATGTTCATGCCTAGGTGTTAAATTCTGTTCAACAGGAGAGTGTTTCCACATGGATAAACTCTTGTGTTTTCAACTTTATGTCTCTGCCCCTTGACCCAGCACTCTCAGGATCAAGTCTCATGCATGCTCCCTAGATGCCTGATGATGTATGTTAGCCACACATTGCAGGCCCTCTGGCAATAGTTCCACTCCACTCTTACTAGGCCCAGCACATCCTCGAGTTATTCTGGTACTGGATTCTTGTTATTTCCTTGGTTGCCAAGAAGGGGGGGTCAAGTGTTGTCCATTAAGGCACTTGCCTCATATGAGGCCTCTTCACTGATCTTCAAACAAGGATAGAATTTTCTTACAGAAGGACCACTTCTGCAAGCTTGGCAGATTCCGGGGAATTGGAGAATTCAAGGTTTTCAACTGCATATACCCAGAATTGCCCATTCAAAGTTTCAGGATCCCATTCCTTCCCAGTAGGAGGAATGCTACTACTAAGGAATGCTAAATCTAAAAATTCAACCTTTTATGAAACTCCATTAGTCTTAGAATCAAATCCTGAGCTTGGTTCTTCATTCTTTCTGCCCTTGGCTACAAGAGGTGAATGTTTCCTTCAATGCTGCCGAGCATGCCTTCTGGTTTTCACAAATTGATGATTAATCAACCCAAGCCTGTCATTATTTCTCTCAGTGCTATGCAACAGCCTTTCAATTTCATATTCCCAATAACATTTGCCTTTTTCTCATACCTCACCAGCTAAGGCAATGTCTTCCTCAGTATTCCATCTTGGTTCACCACCAATGGTGAACTAAAGTAATAAATGCTTCAAAAACTCAGATTTCAACCAATCTTGCAACCCTTGGAGCTGGGATGACCCTTCAGAGCAGTCCCCAATTGAGGCAAGTGGTCCAGACTTTTTTATCCCCACATCAGCCAGTGACTGGGCACAGGCTGAGCCCTGGGAGGGGAATAGCCTTGTGAGACGTCATCCCCTGTGACCTCTGGCAATTCCCAGTGAGGGGCAGAGTTGTGACTGTCAGCAGCAAATATTCCCAGTAGCAGAGATCTGGGCAGAGCACAGATGTAGTACTCACTACGGCTGAAAACAAATTAAGTTAACTTAAGAAATCCAGAAATTACCATATTTTATAAGAAGAATTGGAAATGAAAAAGTGATATGAAAGTGACGATTAAAGCATTTATTTAAATTCCTTGTTTATTGCAGTATAGAAGTAAAACATAATTCATATCCAATACTGTGTAGTATTACTGCATGTAACACAAAAACATGCCAAATAATGAGTTTATAAAGTATAAATTTAATTTCAGCAATTGGTCTTCTAAATGTTTTATACTATGCAGAAATAAGTGAGAGATTGTATAGAAGGATTTGAGGGTTTTAGGGCTTTAAGCCCATTGATGTTTCCCATTTGAAACAAATGGCATATAGGTTCCCACTCTCTGAACACATTTTGAGGAATGGATTGGGTTTGGACATTTGTGTTCTCCAAGAAGAGTAATCCTACTAGTCATTAACACGTAGTAAAAATTAATAAAATGTGAGCTAAGTATCAATAAATGGGAGTTTGAATGTGGGGTAATGGAGTAAGAATAGGTCACTTATAAAGCATGGAGCATTTCAAGAGAGAATAATGTCGACTTTCAGTTAATTTTGAAGCATCATTAAAAGCCTACTGTGTAACAGATTCTCTGCTATGTTCTAAGTGCACAAGAATAAATAGGCGTATTTATTTTAATGGGCTCCATTCTCAAGGAGTTTTCTGTCTAGCAGGGTCATACAATAAAATAAGCAAATAATTGCAATTTAATTGTGAGACAGAATAATAGCAGACCTGTTACTAACTGTGGCGCAAATAGGAAAATGATCAACTTTGGTCCGTCAGAGAGGAGGAAATCCCGAAGTGGGGTCTGAGGTGTAAGATGAGTTTGCAATGTACATGTGTGGGGAGGTAGGAGGGTTATGGAGAAAAGGAAAAGGGAGTTCCAATAAAAGTACGATCCATTTAAAGGTACTAGATGAGAAAGAACAAAATGAAAATCGTGGGGAATAGTACTAGAAGAGATTGCACAGGTGATCAAGATCAGCACGGAGTGAACGAGGCCTAATCACGAGTTCTCACTCCATCTTCCAACCGTTCTGTGACTACACCCCTTAAAACAATTACTACATTTTATCGCAACTTTCCTGCATCACACCAAGATATTTTTAAGACTAGGGGTTGTGTCTGGGCCACCTCTGTATCCTCTAACACTGTCTGATACACAGCTGAGTGGATGCTTTGAATTTCATATAGGGAAAATGCAGTATGAATAAATAATAATGATGATAGTAATAATGATAGCAGTTAAAATTTTTGAAGCATTTCATACCATGCAAGGGTGATATTTAGATTATTTTATTTAATTCTCACAACTCTGTTACTTAGATACCATTATTATTCACATTTTACAGATGAGGAAATATGGATCAAGAAAGGGAGAACAATATAGCCAAGGTCACAGAGCTAGTGAACTGCGGCCCTATCACCCAAACCAGAAAGTATACAGGGCACTTGGAGAGTTAGGAGAGAGGATGCAGGGTGCAGAAGAGGGCTTCAGGGAAGAGTACCTCTGAGGCTGAGGAGGAACCTCGTTTTGCGGTGTTACCTACGTGGCCAGAACTGCTACTAGGTGCCGCCCCTTTGGCTCCGGCAGCTCATCAGCCTTCTGGCTGGAATGCAGACACGTTAGGGGGCCGCCAATGTCAGCCTATCCTGATGTCCTCACTCCCTTCCATTTAACCCACCCAAATTAGCTGATATCTTCCCAGCCTCTCCATACTCTCTCCTACT
This sequence comes from Equus asinus, assembly GCF_041296235.1. Lineage (NCBI taxonomy): Eukaryota > Metazoa > Chordata > Mammalia > Perissodactyla > Equidae > Equus > Equus asinus. The sequence goes on from NC_091792.1 coordinate 6,422,256, forward strand.
AGAAAAAGGAAAAAGAATGAGAAGAGAATGGGTGAAGAGGAAAGGATAATAGAAGGAAGAGAAGAAGAAAGACGCACTTGATATCAGACTTGCTGGCGGATTAGAGAACCTCCTTCTTCCACGTGGACCCTTTGTTGTGTTCTCCAACCTCTTCTCCATCTTTATTTTGGTGACCCTACTCATGAGAACTTCTACATCAGGTCCCTGTAAATTTCTAAGTGCTTCCTGGACCATTTTACTGCACTTAATCTGCACGGTTTCCTCACTTATTTAGTCCAGAAAACTGTATCTATTTCTGTTGATGTGTTGCCCCATTTCCAAAGATTTTATTTATACACGGAACTCAAAACTTCATGAATCCATCACTCCTATCCCCCATCCTACCCGTTATCTTCAAGGAAATGGATACACGCACTGTTTCATGGTCTAGAATATTGTTTCGATTTCTGTCCTTAGACATCTTAGCTTAAGAAGGGGTAGTTTGAGCATGAGAATGGGTTACAGTAAAATTGGAATGACGATCTGCTTGATCATCAGTCTCTAGCTGATAAAAGCCAGAGTTCGAGGGAAAAGAATGATTCATGGGAATAACGATTCCTTTAGTTCACCAGCTTCCTTCCTTCTTGACTTTCCCCTGGAGAACGTATGCAGCGTCTATACATCCCTCCCTTGATGTCAGCCGGTGAGAACAGGGATAAAGCAGCCTTTATCTGGCAAGCAGAAGACTTCTACATTTGCCTGGCAATAAGCCAACACAAATGCAAGCCTCAAAGTTGTCCAGACTCTGCTAAACGGCCTTTGGGGAACAGCATCAGGAGATTTGGGATTTCATTTTGTTTTCTCCTTTGTGTTGCAGAACTAAAGTTATAATGCTGATTTCTTCAAAGTAGCGAGCAGTCAAGTGACACTTTCAGTAACCATTACCTAATGTCCCAGAGAACACCCAGACGGGGTGGAAGACCACAGTGCTAAACATTAAAACTCAAGGTCACCTCAGGTCTCATCCTTTGAGTCTCAGCTTAAATGTCAATTACTTAGGGAAACTCCCTGACCTTCCAGGCCGTGAACACTCTCAATGCCCTGTGCTTTGCCTCCATAGTAGCTACTGTAATTGTAGTTATTATTTCTACAATTATGTTAATGCTTTCCTCACTAATTCCTGAACTAACAAAGTCTACCCTGACATCTTATTTAATACTGCAGACGGTACTCTTATGCCCATATTCCCAATGCCTCTTACCTTGCTGTAGTTTTTTCTTTTTTCTCTTAGCTTGTCTCACCTAATATCACTCTATATAAGTTATTTATTAATCATTATTTATTACTTATTCTTTGTTTTCCACAATTAGAATGAATGCTTTACAAAATCAGTAGCCTTTTGTATTTCGTTCAGTGATATATCCTAAGTTCTAAGAAGAGTGTATATAAAGGATGTGCTTGATAGATATTTATTAAGTAAATAAATGGGGAGGAGGAGAGATCTCTCTGGTACACTTCACATCCTCAGTGCCTGAAAGGTTCTCTTCCCAAGATTTCACAGTCGGTGCCTACTAATTTGAACATCAATAAAGACAGGAGATGAGAGTGAATGAATAAATAAAACACGCAAATTGCTTAAGCACATATTTTAACTAGCTATGACTAAACCCTTCAAACTAGTATCTTACCCTAAAACAGATAGTTAATTTTACTGAGTTTATTCCATAAACTGAAAATAACTCATTATACATGATATCAAAATTATGCAGTCTCTATCTGATCCTCTGTAGGTGTGTGTGAACATGTATATTTGTATATACCTGTATACTTCAAGTGTGATGTTTCTCTTGTGTCACAGACAGGTTAGAGAACTAGGGAAAATAAAAACATAGATGAGTCAAAGTATAAGAAAAATTTTGTTTGCTTTATTTACATCCTTGTTTTTATTTCATCCCTTCATGTGTCTGAGTATTTCTGAAAATGCATGTCATGTAAATAAGGACATTGCAAACTTTATTCCAGTATCATATATGTATAGTTATGAGCATATATTTTGGGGTGGGCATATATTTATATGAACATATAATTCCATATAGAAAAATTAAATAATTTCAATATTAAAATATCTAATAACTTGAAATTTTTCTCAGCTTTGAAAAAATAATTTCCTATGAGAAAATTCCCAAAATATATATTTTCTCTCATAACGTAGTTTTGGAAGGTCTTATCAAAAATGTAATAATAGTCACTTCAGTTGAACCTTTCTATTTTCTCCTTTGCTTTCCTTAAATTTCATAGCCAGAAAACTATACTTTTTTTAACTTTATTGAGGAACAATTCACCAATGTAATTATATATATTTATAGTGTACAATGTGCTGATTTGATATACATCTACACGATAGAATGATTACCAAGATCGAGACGATTAATACATCCATCGCCTCACGTAGTTAACATGGTTAACCCTTTTGTGTTTGTGTGTGGTAAGAACGCTTAAGATCTACTCCCAGTAACTATACAATACTGTCCTATTAACTATAGTCATCATGATGTACATCGGATCCTCAGAATTTATTCTTTTCATAACTGAAAATTTGTACCCTTTGACCCACATCACCCCACCTCCCCCTCCCCCCAGGCCCTGGCAACCACCATTCTATTCTCTTTTTATGAAATTAGCTGTTTTTGTTTTTTTTTAGATTCTACACATAAGTGATACCATACAGCATCTGCCTTTCTCTTTCTGGCTTATTTCACTTAGCATAACGCCATGCAGATTCATCCATGTCACTGAAAATAGCAAGATTTCCTTCTTTTATGGCTGAATAATATTTCACTGTAGATATAAGTATGGTTAGTGAGAATGTAAACTGGTACAGCCATCATGGAAAATAATATGGCAGTTCCTCAAAAAATTAAAATTGAACTACCATATGACCCCACAATCCCACCGTTGGATATAGATCTGAAGGAATTGAAAGCTGTATCTTGAAGAGAGTGCTGCACATCCATGTTGCAGCATTATTCCCAGTAGCCAAGATGTGCAAACAACCTAAATGTTCTTCAACGGATAAATGGATAATCTTTCTTTTGAGAACCAAGGAGCATTAATTAGAATTCATATTTGGCAAATCGTTTCAGAATAAAGTGGTAGTCCTAGACATCACATGGACCTTTGACTTCTTCTGAGACCACCAGGGCACTGCCCATTGCAGAACACCACCAAATGGCTAAGAATCTAATAGGCCATTTCTGGGATACAGCCTAGGTCAACAATGGATTATAATCGTAAAATCTTCTTTTAAGATTACATATTACTAGCAAAAATATAGAATTCAGAATAGAGATTATGTCTTCAACAGTCATGCGCATTTCCATAGCAAGACTTTGTAAGGGTTTGTGTTTCTAGGTTGCAACTGAATCAAGATCTACGAGCCATGGAAAATCAAACGAGTTGCTGACTGGGTTCCATATTAAATGGTTATTTAACTAGCACTTACAAGTGTGGAAGCAATACACTCACGCTGATAATTTAAGTCAAAACAATACCTTAATTCACATTCTGACAATTGTAGGATAAACATTTAAGGCCCAGGCTATCAGGATAGTTACATCCATTTTTAATCAGGTCATTATTACAGTTCCACCTTAAAAAAACCTCTTTTCTAGGATGGTTAGCATAAGTTAAGAAAAACAGTCATACCCTGTTATGAATGCTACTGGTTTTCTTGACAAGATGAATAAAATTGCCGTATTTTCCACCAGCAATTCCAATTTCCCATCCACAATGTGAATTTTTCCAAATTGAAATAAACACATTAAAACTACAATTCTAGTCATTCTCTCTATATCATTAACAAAAGAATATGTTTTTTAAAAAACTTCGGATCTTTGAGCTATTAGAATTAATATTCTCTTTATTACTGTTTTATTTTTTCAGGTTAATTGAGATATAATTAACACATGACATTGTGTGTGTTTAAAGTATACATGTTGATTTGATAAACTAATATATTGCAAAATGAGTGCCACAGCAGTAGTCGCATTAGTTAATATATCCATCGCCTCAAATAATTATCTTTTTTTAAATAGCGAGACATTTCAGATCTGCTCTCTTAACAATGTTCAGGTAAATAATACAGCACTATTAACTATAGTCACAATTCTGTGCGTTAGAGCTCCGTCTTCATCTTATAACTGAAGGTTGTAGACTTTGACCAACATTTCTCCATTTCCCTCACCCCCTAGTACCTGGCAACCATCATTCTACTGCCCATTCTAAGAGTTCTACTTTTAAGATTCCACATATAAGTGATATCACTCAGTATTTCTCTTTCCTGACTTACTTCACTTAGCATAGAGCCCTCAAGATCCACCATGTTGCCACATACCTCAGGATTTTCTTCTTTCTCGTGGTGGAATAGTATTCCATTGTATATATAACACGTCGCCTTTGTCTATTCATTCCGAAGTGGATATTTAGGTTGCTTCCGTATCATGGCTACTGTGAATAATGCTGCAACGAACATGGGAGTAGATATACCTCCTGGAGATAATGGTTTCATTTCATTTGGATGTATACCCAGAAGTGAGATTGTTGGATCACATGTTAGCTCTATTTTTAACTTTTTGAGGAGCCTCCATACTATTTTCCATAGTAGCTGTACCAATTTACATTCCCACCAACAGTGCACAAGGGTTCCTTTTTCTCCACATCCTCGTCAACACTTGCTCTCTCCTGTCTTGTTGATGATAGTTATTCTAACACATATGAGGTGATATTTCATGGTTTTAATTTGCATTTCTCTAACTATTAATGATGTTGAGCATCTATTCATGTATCTGTAAGCCATTTTTATGTCTTCTTTGGAAAAATGTCTATTCAGCTCTGTTTTTTAATCAGATTGTACAGGGGTTTTTTATATTGAGTTGTATAGGTTCATTATATATTTTGGATATTAACCTCATATCATATATATGACTTGCAAATATTTTCTCCCATTCCGTAGGTTTCCTTTTCATCTTATTGTGTCTTTTGCTGTGCAGAAGCTTGATGTAATCTCACTTTTTATGTCTGCTTTTGACGGAATCTTACTTATCTATTTCTTTCCTCAGATTTGTTAGTGTTTGTTTCATATATTTAGGTGCTCTTATGTTGGATGCATATATATATCTACAATTGTTATACCTTCTTGATGAATTGACCATTTTTTTTTCTCCCCATAGCCCCAGTACAAGATGTATATCCTAGTTGCAAGTCCTTCCAGTTCGTCTATGTGGGATGCCACCTCAGCACAGCCTGATGAGTTGTGCTAGGTCCACACCCAGGATCTGAACCAGTGAACCCCGGGCCACCAATGAGGAGCATGCAAACTTAACCATTATGCAGCCAGGTCAGCCCCTGAACTGACCTTTTTATCATTATATAATGACTTTCTTCGTCTCTTGTTATGGTTTTTGTCTTAAAGTCTGTTTCGTCTGATGTTAAGTATAGCCACCCTTGCTCTCTTTTGGTTTCCACTTGCAGGGAAAATGTCTTTTTTCATTCCTTCCCTTTAAGCCTATGAGTGTCCTTAAAGCTGTAGTGAGTTTCTTTTAGTCAGCACATAGTTGAGTCTAGATTTCTTATCTGTACTGCCAATTTATTTCTTTTGATTAGAGAATTTAATCCATTTACATTCAGAGTAATTTTTTTTGATTGGCACCTGAGCTAACATCTGTTGCCAATCATTTTTTTTTTCCTTCTTCTCCCCAAAGCCCCCTAGTACATAATTGCATATTCTAGTTGTAGGTCCTTCTGGCTCTGCTATGTGGGACCCTGCCTCAGCATGGCCTGATGAGCAGTGCCAGGTCTGCCTCCAGGAGCTGAACTGGTGAAACCCTGGGCCGCCAAAGTGGAGCATACAAACTCAACCACTCGGCCACAGCTGGCCCTACAGAGTAATTTTTAATAGGTGTGGACTTATTAATGCCATCTTACTAATTGTTTTCTGGCTATTTTGTAGTTCTCTTGTTCCTTTCTTCCTCTCTTGCTGCCTTCATTTGTGAATTAATAATTTTTCACAGTGCTAGGCTTTGATTCACTTCTCCCTTTCTTTTGTGAATATAGTGTAAGTTTTTGCTTTGTGGTTACCGTGAGGCTTTTCATAAAACACCGTATAGATATGAGTCCATTTTATGTAGATAACAATTTAACTTCAATTATGCACAAAACTTTACCCTTTTTACTCTCCTCTTTTTCTGTTTTTGATGCCACAATTTACCTCTGGTTATATTGTTTATTTATTAACAAATTATTGCAGCTATAGTTATTTTTAACATTCTTGTCCTTTAACTGTTATACTAGAAATATGTGGCTAACATACTACTATATTTCAATATTATAGAATTCTGAATTTGACTATACTTACTTTCACTAGGGTGTTGTATATTTTCATCTGTTTTCACGTTACTAATTAGCACCCTTTCAATTCAGCTTGAAGAACTCCCTTCAGCATTTCTGTAAGGGAAACCTAGTGATAATGAACTCCTTCAGCTTTTGTTTGTCTGAGAGTCTTTATTTCTCCTTCAATTTGAGGGATAACTTTGCTGCATAGAGTATTCTTGGTTGGCAGTATTTTTCTTTCAGTACTTTGAATATATCATGCAATCCTCTCCTGGCCTGTAATGTTTCTGCTGACAAATGCACTGATAGCCTTACATGGGTTCCCTTGTAAGTTACAAGTTTCATTTCTCTTGCTTTTTTTCAGATTCTCTCTTTGTCTTTGGTTTTTAACAGTTTTATTATAATGTATTTTGGAAAGGATCTCTTTAAGTTGAGTTTGTTTGGTGGTCTATGAACTTCATGAAGTTGGATATGCAAATTTCTCCCCAAGTTTGGGACGTTCTCAGCCATTATTTCTTTAAATACACATTCTGCATCCTCCTCCCCCTTTTCTCCTTCTGGAACTTCAATAATTTTTAAATGGTTTCTTTTTTTTGGTATCCCATAGATCACATAGGCTTAATTTACTCTTTTTCATTCTTTTTCTTCGCTCTCCTCTGACTGGATAATTTTGAAGTTCCTATCTTCTAACTCAGGAATTCTTTCTTCTGCTTGATCCATTCTATTGTTGATGCTCTCTAATGCATTTTTCATGTCATTCATTGCCTTCTTCAGCTGTTCAGAATTTGTTTTTTTTTTTTTTTTTTTTTAAGGATTGGCACCTGGGCTAACAACTGTTGCCAATCTTTTTTTTTTTTCTGCTTTATTTCCAAAACCCCCCCTCTCCCCGCCCCCAGTACATAGTTGTATATCTTAGTTGCAGGTCCTTCTAGTTGTGGGATGTGGGACACCACCTCAACATGGCCTGATGAGCAGTGCCATGTCCGCGCCCAGGATCCGAACCCTGGGCCGCCGCAGTGGAGCATGTGAACTTAACCACTTGGCCATGGAGCTGGCCCCTGTTTGATTTTTTTAAATTTCTATTTCTTTGCTAAACTTCTCATTTTGTTTATGTAATGTTTTTCTCATTTTGTTGAATTGTTTTTCTGTATTTTCTTTTTAAATTTTTTTTTTAAATTTCAGCTTTGTTGAGCTACGATTAACAAATAAAATTGTAAGATATTTAAAGCTTACATTGTGGTAATTTAATATACATATTCTGTGAAAGGATTCCCCCAATCTAGATAATTAACACATTCATCACCTCACATACTTTTTCACTTATTTATTTTGGGCATCAGATTTCTGTATTTTCTTGTAGCTCATTGAGTTTCCACAAAATAGCTATTTAGAATTCTTTAACAGGTAAATCACAGATCTCCATGTCTTTGGCATCAGTTACTGGAAGATTATTGTGATCCTTTGGTGTCATCACATTTCCTTGATTTTTCATGTTCCTTGAAGTTTTGCATTGCTGTCCTTGCATTTGAAGTAGCAATCACCTCCTCCAGTCTTTACTAACTATCCTCTCCAATGCATCCAAACTTGTAATTTTTTGCTGCAACAGTGTGCTGGAACTGGGCTTCCACAAAGCCTCTCTCATTTGTGGGTGATTGTCTATGACAGTCTTTTCCAGTGGCTTCCAGACCACAGCCCAGAGGAGCAGGAGCCAGTTCACGGGCCACTGCAGGGCCCACAGCTGGATTAAGGTCTATTTGCCTATTAACTGACACACAGATGGGAGAGACTCCTCTCAGGTACCTTGGTGTATGCTGCTGGATCCCACAACCCCCAAAAAGGCACTTTCACAGATGGGAGAGACTCCTCTCAGGTACCTTGGTGTATGCTGCTGGATCCCACAACCCCCAAAAAGGCACTTTTGTCTGTGATGGATGCCAAATTGATGGCGCTGCAGGAGGTGACACAAATGAGGGATGCCTTATTCAGCCATGATCCTACCTATTTTATTTAAACAATGGTTGCTTGACAGTATTGCATTTTGTTACTAATACTCAGGTGCAAGTGTTGCTATAGAGAACAATATGCTATGCAGTTTCTTTATGCCGTGGTAAATAATATTAAACATTTTAAATAATTTCCTAGTCTATTAGAAAAGATCCAGTCTCCCATGTTAAAATCTACACATATTTTTTAAAGGCTTTGATGATTATAACTTAGAAGGATTTTTAAGGAAAAATATCCAGATTATGAGTTTTCATTCTCTCTTGTTTGAAAGTTTCATGGCTTCAGAAGTATCCACTTATCAGGAGAAATTCATTTTTCTAGTACAAAATTCTCAAAGTTATGTTCTACGATATTATTGTATCATGAACATATCAAAGCTTATAAACAGACAGATAAAGAAACGTAGGTTCAGTCCACCACCCTCTTCCTCCTTTTCTCTCTCTACTTTCAGACAAGGTTTACCTGCAAGAAGAAAATGTGACCAAAACCCCCAGTCCTTCTGCTACGATAACTACACATCTGCTTCAACCCTGACTGAAACAAGGCAGTGCTCTACTTGCTTGCATATGCATGGAGACGGTTGTAAACATATATTAAATGTCATATATCTATAGTAACTAGATTTGGCTTCTGCCTATATATTTAAAATGAGAAATTCAACTAAATTAATTAAACTGCTCTTACAAATGGCCATTTGAGACAATTTAAAATAGGGAAAAATTGAAATGAATATTTTTCTTAGTCACTGGGTCTATATTAGCAAAATTTATTTACAAACAAATTGAGTCAAAATAGTAAGCATTATTTTTCAAAACATGCCTTTGTTCTAATCATTTAGATATCACCAGTAATAATATTTTAAGATCAAAGTATCCATATAACTCTCTTGACTCTTTCCTTTTCATGTGTAGATGCAAAGAAAGTCCAACACAACCCTGAAATGCTACACTCAGAATTATAATATAGAGCAGGAAATCAAAGGTTACTTATACAAAACAGAATCAAAATAGATTTTGTACATATAAAGAAATACGAATAAAATTCCTTTCTAGCAAATGTGTAAAACTTAGCCCAATCCATTTGATATTAAAAATATTAATTTTATATGATATTTTTCAGATCTTAGCCATATTTAGCCTTTCAGATGTCTTGGATGAATAACTTTGTGACCCATGGCTTCCTCTAGCTTTGTTGATAACTATTATGCAGTTATATCTGATTTACATAATTTTAAAAAATATTTTTATTAACAATGTTTATTTCTAAATCTCCAATTTCTAAATATCTTACTCATGTTGGCTAACATTTAAAAAAATAAAGCTCACTTTCTTTATCAAATAGTACCCTTTGTACAGAGTAAACAGGAGAAAAAAGGTACTATTTTCTGATTTGCTTTGCTATCTACACTCCTGCTCACACCACGACTGCCCTGAAATATGGTCTGTTCTATGACCTCTAAGTACAGAGTGTTCTGGCGCAAGCATAACATTTGGGCATTTAATTATGTATTTTTGTCCCCGGTTATTTTGTTTTGAATTAATATTTTATTTCAGGGACATAACGAATGTTTTTACAGTGCAACATCTCTATCTAACTCCTGCCTAGAATCACTGTGCATTACTGCAGCACCATCACATGAGAGCCAAGAATTAGAGCTGCCAAAACAAGCCTGTCTCGATAGTCACTGGAAAATTAATTATTGCATAGAGAAATAGAACTAGTCACCCGCCCCCCCCCCCCCCAGATTATTCTAAAGTCATCGTATTTTAATAGTCCCTTCTAGAGGACCATTCTGACTGATGACACCATTTCACCTGAAATTTCTGCCGCCTGAAAACTGAAAGACATCAGGATAAAACTAATCTCACCCTACTTTAGACCACTCCTATTATCTCTAACCTTCACACCATTTTATTTTCACCCTTAACCCTGGGAGGTCCTTCTCTTAATTTTCCTGCCTCTCTCTAAGCAGGAGGCAGTCACTACCCTGTTACCCAGAGCAGAGGCTATTGACCATTTAATAAGGAATGACTGCCATCTTGTGGCTATCATAATTGAAGGCAAATGATCCTAATGCCCTGAGCAACGGGAAAAAAAGACTGGGTGTTCATATGCTCTTTTATCCATTTTACCACCAATATACACCATTAAAGAAGCACTATAATGCTTGTTGCTTTTTAGTAAAAAGATGTACATTAGTATTATAACATTCAGGAAGATGATCTCTTTTCTATACTTCATCAAAATCCAGCAGAAAATGTAAAACAATCTAAAATAAAAACTTGCGTGTGCATAGGATGGAAAATTATGTAGGCAACTAAACAGAGGCATTAATAATTTCTCTACCTACTCCCTACTTCAGCAATTTGTCATCATTTTTTTTAATGTTAAGAATTTGTAAAAGGTCATAATTCAGGAGGTTCAAATATTTCTAACTCTTAGGTGACATGTTTGCCACACATCTCAATAGCCCATGTCAGCACCGGAAATTGGCCAAGACCGACTAATAACCAGAAACAGATTTGAAGTGAATGCTCCTCTCAGATCTGTACGGCACATGTTGTCTTCAATATTCTTTCTCTTGACATGTGACAAATTTGCAAATTCTATATTTTTAAGATTCACATCATACAGCCAGTAAAACACTGGCAGTGAGATACCATGAGCAAATCTAAGAACACTTTGTTCTGAAACTATACAGCAAAAATCTAACCCCATCGAGATATGTGAATGGCATTCATAGAGAGCGTTAGATTTTTGAGCAGAGGTTTCAGAGTATATTTATCTGTTTGTATTTGATTGAGGGAATCCCCTTCTATAAACTTGTTATTTAAATAACTAGAGCTTCAAAAGGACCAAACATTTTCTTCCCATAAGATTCATATTGGTTCTGAAATGCAAAACCCTAAATGTTTAGTAGAAAACACTCCACCTGGTGGTTGAAGCAAAAGGGTAGTAGCTTTCTGCAAAAGACCCTGGGAAAAAAGATGAAACGAATCAACAGAACACACGTCTAGTTAGAAACCGTGTAAGATACCCCACTGCCGTTGGTGAGCATCTTAAAAGCAAAATCCAGACAGAGTCTGTCTCTCTATAAATCTTTCCACCCCTTTCCATTACTAGTTAGGTATTGTTGGCTCTAAGCCATCTGATTTTACTATGATTTATTAACTGCTATGCATTATATATGAGACTCAGGTTTGCTGAAGAGTTACCCTTATGGTCATTGTTGCATACAAATCAGCTACTGTTAGGGAAGCTTATTGCATCATTTTATGCCGCTAGCACTTTTGTTAGGCAGTAGTTTAATATGTAACTGGAAAAGAAAACCCTTCCTGTTATATTTTCCCATATATGTTACTAGCACATGCAGTGCATGTTAAGAACAATAGTCCTTTGTTCTAGTGTGTTTATAAAAAGAGAAAACGCACCCAGAACAATAGATGAGAAGAAATAAAAACCTGTTGTCTAAACGAAGGAATTGCTATTCTCCAAATCATTGCTGCAGCCTTGAGCAATTTTCTCTGGTAAGACCAACTGAAATGTGAGAAAGAGTAATAATGTGAGCAAAACCAATTTACTCTTGGTAGGAAATTGGAAGGACGGTAGCAGACATCTAAGCAGATCTGTCTCTGAAATAAGCTACCACAAAACGGTGCTTCTACACTCTTTTTACATTGAGACATTTGATTAACTAAGTAACTCAACTCGAATTTCTAGTCCAGCACTCGCTCGCTGGGTACAATGACTTGACAGCTTGCTTTAGCACAGTCCTGCAGGTTAGCTCCTGGCTGGCATAAACAAGCAAGACGAAAGCAGCACATTATCCCAATGGCCTTGATGTACCTACAACAATAAAAGGGAAGGGATATTGCCTTACATACCCAACCGAAAGGGAAAAGGTGTGACAGATCATATTTTTTAGAAGCCGGGGGGAGAGAGGGACGCTTTCCTTCCTATCTGAAATCTTGCCGTGCACCTCTAACCGCAAGCACTGCGGTCCACTCCAGTGTGGCATATGTTATGAAGTGTTTCTGAAGAAAGGACTTATTGTTCAGTAACAGCATTATGTCCAAGAAGAATGAGGCAAATCTTCTGCAGTCTTCGCTTTGGCATGAATAGAATTCTATCTACTGAGACATATGTGAAAGGATTTTAGAATCTCAAGTGTGTGGATTATTAAATGTATGATTTGGGTTTTTTAAAAATTTTTGTTTGAGGCATCCGTGAATACATTTCCTAATTTTTTTAAATAGCTTGATTTCTTTTTAATTAATTGGGTAATAATACTTATAAAACAGGTTCAACTGGAGTCATATTTTAAAAAATCTGGGTGAAAAAAAGAGTTTTCAATTTAGTTTAATTAAAAAAAGCATTCATTCGATGCCCACTATGTGTCTACTGATAACCTTTAAGTATAACAGACACAAATGGCTAGTTAGTTGACCTTAGAGATTCTTAATCTCTTCAAGTCTCTGATCTTTATAGATATTTTTCATGTATATCAAGCATTATCCCATAAAAACTGCCAAAGAGAAGATGCTCAAAAGGAAGATAAGACATTGAGGAGAACAAGTAAAATGACCCAAGACAATAAGCTGTTCTCATGCCTGGGGAACGTTGAAAAGTATCAATTACAGGTTGTACTAACAATATAGATCCATAGGCCATGAGGTCATGGACGCCTTGGAACTCTCAAGACTTTTCCAGCTTTTAGGATCAACAGTCTGAGAAATGCCCTATATACAAGATCTCCATTTTGTCTCATAACCCCTCCCCCAATTTTCCTTTATGGGAGGAATGCTTATTGTTTTCCTTCCCAAAAGGTATATGATTCAGAAATGCAAGAAATTCACCTCCTGAAAAGAAACTGTTAACTGGTATATAATACTGTTACCATATGCTTTGTTTGCCTTTTAAAACAAAAAAACTAAAAGCATGGAATTTCCAATTTTTAAAATATCTTCAGAATGAGCAGCTGAAAAATCTCAGAAACTAGCCCCAATCTACTCTCCCATGCAGTTTGCAGATATTTTAAAATCTTCTTTAAAATCAGTGGATATGCTCCCTATTTTCTGGGGACTGGCATGAGTGATCAGGAACCGCACAGTCAGAGGGTGACGGGAAGGAGGGTGCAGTGTTTATTCCAGTTTCTCTTTCTTCCAACGACACTGTTTAAACTGATAAACATCATTTGGCCTTGGCGATCTAGACCCTGAGGTCTGTAGACAAACCCTAATTAAGCTAAGTGGTACCTTTTCCAAGGACATCTGCTACCAAAAGTTTCGAATATCCACAACAAAGCATGATTTTCAGCTTTCAGAAACATTATGATTATATCGAAGTATTTTTTTCCAAAAGGGTAAAGTTACAAATTGAGAGACTGCTCCAGCGTTTAGAACTGCAGCCCTGACTTCCTCCACCTCTTTCCTCTCTTTTTGTTTCTTCAGCTGTTAGACGCACTTCGGTTTGGCAAGTTTCATAATAAAAACAAGTGTAAACAATCAGACAGCAAGACATCATAATGCAGTAGAGTCTAGAAGAAAAACTAAGATAGTTTTTCCTTTTTTTTCCCTCGACCTCTATGGATTTAGGAAACACTTCCTTTAAGGTGGTGTCTCTACAAGCAAAGTGAAATGGACAGTTTTCCAGCAGATGTGCTTTAATTTGAACAAAGTGGTGTAAAATGACACAGAAGTGACCATCCTTACTGCATCAGTTTAAATTGTAAGTTACTTTTGTGTGTATAGCACCAAACTTGCTGAATTTACATGATGAGCTGGATCAAGATAATTAATTAATGTCAGCATTTTTCATGTTTATAGGCACACAAAAAATTTGTTTTGATTTATGTTATTTTTTATATTTTTGATGATGGGGAAAAATTTAAAGAAATGGTTGTTTAGCCTAACTCTATTAAATAAAAGGAATGAATGCAAATTTTCACATTTTCTGATAATCAAAGATTTAGGGGGAAATAACCATCTTTTTAATACCTGTATGGGAAGAAGTAAATTTTTGGTTGTGTTAAAGTTAAAGGACACCTCTGTCAGGAACTCTGAATTCATGCAAAAACCGAATATTTATTTGGTTCAGCCAATGTCCAGGTGTGGGTTGAAGGTGGTTATAGCACTTCAATGGTTTAGAGGAGAACAGGTTCCAGATTGTAGGGAAGGGCAGAACTCCACAAGTCTTAGGATATCTATGACAGAAGTTGAGCTTTCTTGTTTTTTAAAAAATGACAGGCTTTAAGTTACTCAGATTTGCCCCCTTCATCTCTTGTGCTACCAGTAAGAACACAAAGCTGCATCCCGCATGCTATACAAAACATAATTCGATTTAGTGCGTTTCATACACGTCATGCTACATTATAGTGCAGCTTACACATACTCGAAACAATTGTTGTGCATACCCTTTAGGCTACAGTTTTTGTCACATTGTGCATTACTTACAATCACTTGTAAATCCAGCAAAATACACACGCAGAGAAATCAAAGCAGCAGGTAGAGCTTGTTTTAATGTGGTTATATTGGCATCTGATATGATGGTGCTTTGGACCATATTGACATGAGTGAGGATTCTAGGTAGCAACTGTTCAATAGCGTCCGTTGGACTTCTCTGATAGACCGCTTAACTATCTCAGCTTTTCCAGTGATCATCTCATTTATCTAGGATTATTGCACTGAATTTACTGTTTGGTTTTCTTCCAGAACTGAAATGTCAAGTCCAGTGTCATGTATGCAGTAGCTTTGTGCTGTGAGAGCCTCACAGATCCCCCAAAAGCTGCTAGCAGTTGATCTTTGGATAGAGCTAGAAATAAATAAATCCTCTTTAGCAGATCAATATTCATCCCATTTAATGCTTGATGTGAAACTTGTGGATTTGCGGTGGTAATGCTGATGTACAGCTAATCGTTGAAAATGGGCATTAGGGCTTTTATAGCATGGCAACATATTGTCAGGCAGGAAGGGGAAGAAGTGGTGAGCACAGCCCGGGGAAAAAAAAAACTCGGGAAGTTTGTACAAATTTGTGCATGTTTGGAATCCACTTGGAGTGCTTTACTAAGTAATACTAGAAACTAATAACATGGACAACAAATGAATCTACCATGTAAAAGCAACTCCTGTGACTTTTCCTTGGTTTGCCACTCTTTGTGATCCAATCTATAAAAATGAAGCATCTAACTCATTTTGAGACTCTGGTGCTAAAGAAATTGATATTGAAATATTTTTCCTATTTTTGTAATTACAAAAATTATAGCATGGAAAACATTTTGGTATAACAGCCAGAAACTTTGGGAAGCAGTGAGGTTTCCCTTCTAGGAATTCATACCAAAAATAGAGAGATTCAAAAAAAGGCGTATAAAGTGGTATACTGAACAATTAACTCCAACTAAGAAAAAAGACTTGCTGGTGAGTGAGGTTTGAAATATGGCTAATGCCAATAGTTAAGGTATTTTTTCTAGTTAACAGTGTGAAAGTCATATGTCAGTCCTTTCTTAGACTCAAGGGTTAAATTGATCCCTTTTGATTTGACAGTTTTATTTTTTGCTGTAAACAGATGATAATTCACACTGTCATGGCTTTCGGAAAAGCAAGTTGGTACTGGGCATTCTTTGCATGCAATAGCTTTCAGGCCAACCACATAATCTGTAATATAGACATTTGTGGTTGCCAATGGTATATATATTTCCAACCATATTCTCAATTATTATTAACTTAATATAATGCAAGCAAAATGTGCACTTGATCTCTGTGTGAAAACCTTGACTTCTTAATGTTCTTACAGACTCAGTCTGCCCCTGTTGAATTTTAGCAAGCATCGAAACTTATTTGTATAAAGGGATCCCTTTGTGAATAAAGCATGAGAAACATGCACTTACTATAAGTATTGAAACTAGAGAACTGGAATTGATTTGTTTTCCCAGGAGAAATGATATTCTTTCTCAAATAGTAGGTTTTCATTTAAGTTTACTGAGAAATGAAACATTATAATCTTTACATGGTGGGAGAGGTCATTAAGCTTAAAACATGCAGAGTAACATCTGCTGGCTCCAGATAGTCAGTGGACTGCTCAGAAATGTCAGCTTCCCCTGTGCAAGTCCCCAATTTCACCACTGATAAATGAGCTATTCTGCCGATAGGATCTCAGAGAGTCACAGTTCCTTCGGTTGGCAGAAGATGACAGGGCAGGTCATGGTCACAAGATTGTGTTTATCTGGTGATTAGTAAATCAGTAAATGGGACGAAAGGTATGTTTATGCTTGAGGACATGAAGATTGGGAAATAGTAATGTGCAAGGCTGAAGATGGCTATTGGGAAAGTGTGTGGATGTGTCTGCGAGAGTGTAGGCCTGTGAATTCATGCACATACATGCAGAAATATGTCGACTTAACCTGGATACATAAAGAGGGATAATAACATATGGTTATATAAACACCCAGAGACACACTTCGTCTGCATTGTGTTACGTGCGTATGCAGGTGTGAGCACACATGCATAAATGGGAAGAGCCCCATCACATTCCAGGCCTTGAAAAGATGAATGTGTTTGAAAATATCTTTCCTGAAAATGAGAAGTTTATATGAATTCATAAATAACTAACAAAAGGTTAGTCACAGAAACTAAGATGTCTTTTTCCATCTCTAAATTTTGAGGTTGATATCAAGGAAGATAAACAGCTCTTTGCTCTACAGAGCAAAACGTTCACTAGAAGAATATTGGGCTAGGAGACTTCCTATGACAATCCTCACTTTGACTGAAAGTGACATATAAGTCAAGGATTTTCTATTTCCTTTTTCTAGCCAGAAAATAAATATTTTCCAGGTTCTAAATGTTTAATTTTAAGAAGTTATTATTAAGAACTGGCACATTATTTGAAAAACTGAGTCATTAGCAAACTGATAAGAAATGGTATTTTTTCCATTGCCCATAATAGCTATATTGTTTCATTTGAATTCTACAGAGTTCTATCCATGCAGCTTCTTAGGAATGAAGAGAAAATATGCCCCTGGCACAAGGCCAAACAACTTACCTCATACTCTCCCCTCAGTTAACACACTTCTCAGCTAGAGAGAAAACTTTGAAAAATAAGTCCGATTTTATTAGGTTTATCATTTTGTGTATATGTTGGCTACTCACTGTGCATTTTGGCCTTTTGATCTTGCCCTTACATTTATAATTTTCCTATTCATTCATTTCTTCAACAAATAATCCTTGAACACATTTTGTATGCTAAGCCAATATGTAGCCCTTCATCTCCAGGATGTTATATTCTTATTTTCTTTTAGTTCCTGAAGCATTGATTTATATTCATATATATTTTCAAGATGTCCATATTTGTTGTCAACTATACCAAATTATTTGTGGCGCAAGGTCAAATATAAATAGTATAAAGATGATTGGGTTGGTGTCTGGATGAGACACAGTTGATAGATATTCTACAAGACATATATATAGATATATAGACGGCCAGTGGATAGTATGAAGAGTCCTGTGCGATTATATGATTCCAGTTCTAGGCAAAAACTACAGAGCTATGCTATTCTCATAAATCAGAGTCTACCAGTTGAGCAACAGACTGCATTCTTCCATAGGAAACAAAACCACCCAGGCTCAACTATCCACAGAAAGAATTCCTACACAAATTCAGCTTCCTAAGATAGGGAAAATAAGACTTAAATTTCCACTAGAAATTAGCTGATTTGGGCACCACCTAAATGTAGCTAGAGTGGAAAATTAAAGAAAAAACTCAATGACTCAGAAACTTTCTTTAGAGAGGGAGTTAGAGGGAGAAAAATGTGTGTAGAGTGAATTTCTTTTGTGCAAAATATACATGTTTATTTTAGAACTGAAAATCATGTGATAGTAAGGAGGTAAGTTCTGTAGTCCATCTCTCCAGAAAGATAGTCTTCAAAGGTGACGTGTTGCTCTGAAGAATGTATTGGCCGATGGTATCTTCCAGAGGATTTAGAATTATAAAGTGGTGGAGTCACGTAATCCTTGAACATTTTTTAGTCCAACTTTCTAAAAATTCTCATCATACCAGTAGTGAAATCATTGTGGTGTTGGTGAGACCAGGAATATTAACAGTTAGACCAGATGGGTCCATCATCTAGGTTTCCTATTGTGAAATGTCATCCATGGACTAATGTCCACGAGAGAGACCGGGACTTGTGAGTCACTGGCAGACTGACGCTCTATCAGTGCTCTCTGTTTGCGCAAATATAGTCTGTGATATTTTAACTAAAATTTGTCAGAAAAACTATTTAAATGTGGATGTTTATCACTTTACCTCCCTTCTACTAATCCCTGTTAAAATATTATAAATAACACAGAGCTTAGAGTTGCAAAACAGAGAGCCAACAAGACTTAACCTAAAATCTTTTTGTAAAAAATTCAAATAAAACCTTGCAACAGATAACTAAACCAACCTACTTTGATCCATATGAATTATCTATAGTTCTAATTCCTCTTATCTTTAAAAAAAAGAGAGAAGAAAAAGTTCTCATATTTTAAGCAGATTATTTTATAAGCTTTCCTAAAAAAAAAAAAAGGGATCTCCTGAGATGTCATGATATTTCTGTAGGTGATGCTTCTTACAGGGAGAGAGAGATTGATTTGCTCTAGTTTTACAAACCCGCAGCGCCTTCTCATTGCTGGAATATGCAGGCATCACTGCAAAGCTCCCTGAAGAAACCTGGGCCCTCTTTTATGAAGACAGTAAATGAATAGGATTTTACACTCACACAATGATAGAATGACAAAGGAGACACTTTGAAGTTCACATAATTTGACAACAAGTTTGGGAATTCCTAAAAAATCATGAAAAGGATCTATGCTGAGTTTTTATTTTGTTTTCGTTCTGCCTTCAGTTCCCACAGGCGGGTTCAGGCAGGAAGCACAGCCAGATCTGGAGGGATTAGTTACAGCAGAGAAGGCTGTTGTGTGAATCTGAGTCATTTTTTTTTTTTTTATGGTAGCAATTCTAAAGAAAAATCCACATACATGTAAAGACGCCAAGTCTTACCACTATGACAAGTATACTTGGTCATTTTAATGTAAAATCACCTAAACATCATTTGTTGTTCCTAATTGGAATGTGATTTTAGTCATAACATTAATAAAATATTTAGTTTGGATGGGCCTTGTACTTCCTCAGTGTGGCATCATCAATTGCTTGTAGGGACAAGAATTGGTAAGATCAGAGCTAGGCATTGAACAACAGAGACGGAGCCTTCCAATCAATTTCCAGAACAACTGGGGGGTGTTAAAGGTGAGATAGTGGTCTACATTTTCCACAATGCTTTGGAGATAAAGTATGTGTGGAATAAGGAAAATTAATTCTCAAAAAAATAATTTCCTAGCTAAAATGATTCCAAATTAGAAGAATAAAAGCCACCCTTTGAAATATACCACAAGCAAAGATCTATTCTAAAATGTCATTAAGGAGTTGTTTCTGCTACACCGGAAATTGTCTCACTGGTCAAAGTTTAGCATCTTACCTTCTGCACTTCAACTAGTCCCCAGACCTGGAACAATCATGAGGCAAATGCACTAACTTAACAAGAAAGATTAACTCCCCAAAATTGTAAGCTCCGTTTCCTGCTACATTACATTCTCATTGGGTTTGTTTGGAAATGTTCTTTGACTATGGGGTAACACTTTGCATGATTGTAAAAAGGAAACAAAAACATTCTAATGATAACAGTTTTGCAATTTTTTCCAAATTTTGGTCCCAGAACCACTGCAGAAACATAGTAGCGGCAGTGGTGCAGAGCATGCTGGTGCTCAAGATGGCAGCTTCATGTAGCCAAATAGGTCACACGTGTTATTCCAAACCCAGGGAGAAATATTACAAAATGTTCGGAAATGTGGGTCTTCTCCCACAAGAACCCCACTGTTGGTAGAGTTTGGAGTAACCCAACAGATCTGACTGTGTATCTGTTTCTTTTTGCATAAGATCATTTCTCTTTTCTGCCTCATCACTTATCCATTTAACTAACATACCATAGATAATGACTATCTATTATTAACAAATAGAACACTCACTTGGCCACTTAGTAGAAGCAGCTCTATCATTATTGTGATATTAAAGCTCGAATATTCCATTGATTAAAATGCATTATTAAAAAAGGACCTGATGTTAACATTCCAAGAATTTCCATGATTGTGTTTGAAATTGTGCCTTGTGTTTGGCCTGAGGTATAAAAGCCCAACACCATTTCATCTATTAATACATAAAATTAGGCAAATCTCAGTAGGAAAGTAAAGAATTATAATACTTATTTGAAATTAAAATTAATGTTATTTCACTCATTTGTTAATTGCTTTGCTACAGCAATTGGACAGGATTCTGTAGGTAGCAAGCTAAGAAAGACTTTTTTGAGACATTACCCTGCTATGTCGTTGAAAAATGATTTTAGAAAAAGACAGTCTCCTCAATATGTATCCTTTTTGCATGTGCAGAAACACATGACCTCATTTATTTTTATTCTGCTGGATAAGGGGACAAACGAAGAACGCGCCTAAACCTATTCTCTGGCTTCATTTAAAATGAAAATACGAATCAGAAAACTACAATGAAAAATAACTTGGACTGATAGTAGTTGCAGGGGTCAAGCAGGTAGCATCCCTGCCCTTCCCCCTCCTTCTCCACCCAACACACACACACACACACACACACACAGACACACAGACATACATGCACAGACGCGTTGCACATACACACACTTATGCGCTCACAGAGACATTTACCCAGATATTTTGATACTTTAATTAATCACAATTTAATCAAAATGTAATGTCTATGTGCCGTTCTTCCCTCTTACCACATAAATGCAAGTATCATCTGAATTTTTTATTTGCCTACCTAGTCGTCTTAGAAGAGATAACATTTGTCAGCATTTATTTACAGAAGTATTTAACTAAGCCTTACTCAACTTGTGTGCTATCTTTCCTGGTAATCCTGTGGGTAGTGAGGTTGAATAGATCTGCTCGACATTATGCAATACTCTTTAGAATATTACTGCACAAAATTTGTGAGGTTTGGGGTCAATGCATTGACATCTATCTTGTCTCTGGTCTAAAAGGACAGCAGAGGGAGCCCCTGCCTGACTTAAGGAAACCAAAGGCAGGCAGGCCGCTGAAGAAGACTTTTCAGGGTGTGAAATCATGCTTGGTGCCCTCTGCTGGACTCAAAAAGAGATTCGCAAGCAATAAATTCCGAACTTGATTTTAGCATGCACTATCACCAGTCATCATAAAGAGGGTAGCAGAATTTTCAAAATAAAACGAATTTTAATTTCTTTCAATTTAAAAAGTAAATATATGCCATACATTCTTTTCATGAAGTTTGAGTTTCATAAACAAATTTCTGTTGAAACTCCCACTCCTCTAAAATTTGTATCCTCACTGAATGGTCACAATATTTTCTCCATAACGCTGTACCTCGTACACGTTCCAGACTCTTACTATGCAATATATAAACTATGACATTCATACGACAATAACACAGGTACATCATTTTAATGTAAACTGGTTTGATGTGGGTGAAAGAATCTACTCAAAAGTGGTTTGAATCAAGGTTAGTCCTGACTGAATGATGGAGTAAATAAATATATTTTCCTTGTAATAGTTCAGCAATAATCCCAGTTACTGAAAACCATTTCAATTTCTGCTTGCTTTTCAATTTCTTTGAAGATATCTTTCATTTTAGAGTGATTGGTGATAAAATTACTTTCAATTTTATTGTAAATATGTAATCTTAATTATAAATAAGAAATTATTCATTATAATTTCTACTGTAAACCAACAAATCTCTAGCTATTCCATATAATACTGTGCTAGATGAAACCACTTTCAAATAAGACGTTTATGAAGTCCACTTTGCAAACCACTTGCCATTTAACTCTGCCCAGTATATTTAAGTTCCACATAGAAAAGTGCTACTGCACTGTAGCTTAAAAGTATAATAACGCTGGAAAATATTTCCTTCATTAATATTTTCTCATGATCTTATGACAATTGAAAGCGTCCAAGTATAGGAAATAAACAGGATATTTAAGACCAAAGAGTTTATTTGATGTTTTGCTTCCTGTTTAGACTGAACGCCCTAGTCATTTTGGTATTAAGCATTTTGAGTCTAGATTTACGACGTTACTTTCAAATTATACTTAAAAGATACTTAGAATGGTGAACTATAATGGTGAAACATAAATGTTGTAGATGTACCCACAGCATCAACTTTCAAAAATTATACGTTTTATTAAAAAAAAGTTAGGAAGATATTAATGCTCTTCACAGCAAGAAAGAAAAACTTACTCAAGTGAAAATAAGCAACTTTTCCTTCTTGTCTGCTCTGGAACCAAGATATTTAGAAAAATTATTATACGTGTTGAACAAGCCCATCAGGAATGATACAACAAAAAAGAGGAAAGTTTCTTGAGTGGTTTCCTTGTATTTGTATTTGTATTTATATAGACTATGAAAAATATGGAGCATTAGTCTAACTTTGAGCATGAGTGCTACGCGTCTGTGTTGGGAGCTGAGGGCTGCGCGGGGAAGAGGCAAACAGGCTGACGACGAGCGAGTATTCTTTACGTACATGTTGCTGTTCATCTTTTAGGAATCTACTGTCTTGTGTACATTTACTTCTTTTAAAGCCAGGAAAATTTTAAAGAATAAAGGCAAGTAAAGGATAATAGCCAGGAAATCTAAACTTTTAGCTTGAAATCTATAAAAATCTATATGTCTTTTAAAAGCCATTTCAACCATTCAAGAAGAGTAATATTGAAACTCCAAATGTTCAGAAAAGTTCAATTTCATAAATATTTATTCATAGTTCTAGAATGAAGAAGAAGAATTAAACTGTATGTACTTTGTTGTTATTGTTGTTGTTGTTGTTGTTGTTGGGGAAGAGTAGCCCTGAACTAACATCTGTAGCCAATCTTCCTTTTTTATTTTTATTTTTTGCTCAAGGAAGATTGGCCTTGAGCTAACATCTGTACTAATCTTCCTCCATTTTGTATGTGGGTCACACCCATCAGCATGGCTGATGAGTGGTGTAGGTCCACGCCCGGGATCCAAACCTGCAGACCTGGGCCACCGAAGTGGAGCACGCTGAATTTAACCGCTATGCCACAGGGCCAGCCCCTAAACTGTATGTACTTTTGATTCAGATTAAACATTCATCTGCTCATCAGACAAACAAATACTCAGCAGTTTTTACAAGTTGGTTGTGGTCCCATGTCCTGGGGACGAAGCAGGGCACTGCCCTCCTTAAACTTACACTGTAGTTTCACAGTAGATAACATTGTTACTCCGTTTATCATATTCCTTTCTAAAATGCTAATGGAATACACAAATATGTAAAACTAAAATACAGTTAATCTCTCCAAGGCAGAACAAGATTGTATAGAAAATGTTGAAATTGTTTATTGTGAATAATTCACTGTTAAGAGCTTATGGATTTTAAATCTCACTTAATTTCTTTTTTCCTACTGTCAAAGCTTTCTGAAGCTTTCCCTCATCTTCCTTTCCAGCTTCTCAGTTTGGGATTGGGGTATGGGTCATATTTTCAAATAACATTCTCGCTCTTTTTTGGAGTAGCGTGCTATAAAGTAGGGATCACTAACTTTAGATGCTAAAGGGACCAAGAGTGTAACAAATATTAGATAATACAGGTGAAGACTAGAGAGTTCAAACTCAACCCAAATGTGTTCAATATCCTCTCTCTCTCACTCTCTTAAAATGCTGCGTGGGGAGAACACAGCATTTTTCTCTCTGAATTAAGCCTACACTGATTGTGCCATAGATCTCAGACTCCTCCAGTCCCATCTCCCTTGACAGCCCTATTAGCCCAGAATCTCCTCTATGCCCTCTATGTGTGTGGACATATTTAAAAGCATCGTTCCTTGCACAGCGTTGATTCTCAGTGTTTTTCCTCTCTAATTTTGTACATAAATCATTCCTCTGGCAAAAATGATCTTTCCTCATTTTTGTCATCAACTTGTACCTTCAAGAACTAATTGAAATGCCATTTCTTCTTTGAAGCAGTTTCTGATTTCCTTCACAACCAGGAGCAAGTTGTGTACTTTCCTTAAACTCACGTAATATTTTTTCTAAATCTCTTTCAGAACTTAGTATATTTATCATATTTATATCTAATTTTCTTTTTTGGTACATGTCTCTGGTACATGTTAGATGCTCTAACAGACAGCCCTTTGAGAATTGATGCATCTCTGGGTGTGACGAACATGAGTATAGAACATGATGGAGTTTTTTGAAAAAAATGTTTACACAAATAATCATAATTTATAACCTGATTATTTTCATTCAAAGCACTTCTTAGTAAGATCTCCTGGGGTCTAGTGCGCCTTTAAGGAACATATGATATCCCATGGCTTGGGCTATTTTGGCTTCCAAGATGCTGTACAAAGTTAGTTTATCAAATGATGAATTGTGGTATTTAGACTTAACACTTGAATTGAAATTGAAAAGTATCTTTCCTGCAAATCACTTTTTTAAGGAGTGACAGTTTTTAAGATTATGTTTTGCATTGGGAAAATATGTCTGAGGAAATTTGAAGGAAAATGATTCAGTTTTGTTTCAATTATGTGAAAGAGTAATATTTATCTTCACATCCAAAAAAGCTTTCTCAATTGAAAAACAATAGCTAAAAATGAATATAAGTATATTTTATGAAAAGTAAAATCCAACGAAATGTTGCTAAGAAAAGTTTTCCTGGAAGTAATTTTTGTGTATTAAAACACTGGCCAGGTTTTCATGTCGCACATTCACACGAAAAGGAATTTCAGAGAGTGTGTGATCACTTACTTCATTGCCACACTTGAACTAACATTACACAGAAATGCAATCGCAATATTCATTAAAATGTACATACAGAAATTTAAAAATAGCCCTGTGGCAGAGACAAATACATCCCTTTCGCTTTTTCTCTTGAAAGTGCACGCCACATTTCCAAGCCTCATTTTCATGCTAGGTGGGACCACATGACCAAGTTTTGACCAATGGAATATGGATGGAAGTGATGCATGTCGCTTCCAGGCCTAGCCAGTGAACCCTCTCACCAGCAATCTTCCATGCTCTATCTCCTTGGAGATGACTCCAAGTCCTTAGGGGACAGCAGAGCCATGGAAGAAGCCTTGGTCCCTGAATCACCACCTGGAGGACGGTCCCCAGGGAAACTTTCTGACTGAGACCATCCATCTTGGACTGTTACACTAGAGAAAAAAATGTCTTATTATGTGAAGCCACTAAAATTTTGGTATTGTTTGTTACAATTGGCCAACCCAACATAGACACATCAGTAAGTCATACTATTTTCCTTATGATCTGTAGACATAGCCCACATAGAAGTGTGCATAAGAGTATTAAATTTATAAATCTGGATTAGGCCAACCAAGAGGCAGTGAACCTCAGAGCATAATGAACCAACTCCTTTGCATGAGTTTTAGTTCAGTAAGAAAAAAAAATGTTCATGAGCCACATTATTTTTCACAAAGATATTATATTTGCTTAATTACATGGGGAAAATGCTTATCTTGGAAAGTTACATTACATTTATTAGAAAAGTATCACTGAGAAAATTGAGAAGATTAACATTAAAATCTTAGTGCCTGGAATTATTTGAACAATAACAGTACGAAAAAAGCTCTTATCTTTCATTCTAATATTTGGTAGCAACTTAGAGTTTGCAGAGAGATTTCACATGTATTATCTCATTTTATCATCAAAGGAAGATTTCAAGGTAGAAACTACTGTCAGTCCTACTTTTGCCATAAAGAAGCTGAGAGTTAAAATGATACCTTTAAATCTATGTTGCCAGTAGCAGCAGAGCTGGGGCAAAAATTAATCCATTCCAAACAATGCTACAATTTCTGACTATTCTGTGTCAGAAACTCTCCTAATGCCAGGCATTATCTTCATGATACAAGGATGAGTAAGAAGTCCCACCTGAGCTACCCTGTCCCAAGATTACACCGAGTCTTCTTTATTTAAACTAGGCAAGATAGAGTGCACTGCATATCTGAGTCGAATCCATTCTACAATTTTCCAGGAAGGGCATTTTGGCTGCTCAGAAATTTTGGGAAAGTCCCAGCAACCACAGCCTCCAGCCTGTGGCAATTCTCAACATCCTTCTCCTCATATATCCACACCTGCTGACCTCCACCTAGAGTCAGCGCTATCCCATCCAACTCCCACCAGCAGCTTCCCCCTAGAAGCCGCTGCTCTAGTTTACCCCGTGGAAGAGCATTGAATCTGAAAAGCCTCTTTTCTGTGCCTGAGGTGATTACCTGAAAGGCTCCCTGAAAGGCTGCCAGACTTGTTCTTTCTACTTTGTTTGAGCTGAAAGGCGGTGGGGAAATTGGGCCCTACGCTGGCTGTCTAGGGCCCTAAGTCTTTGAGCCGTTTTCAGCATCCTACAAAACCATGCCTCAGACCGGCCTGATCCCACTGGATGAACCACATGCTACACAGAATATCTTATTTGTGTTTTATACACAAGGATTGTTTAATAGGCAAAGATTCAAATGATAATATTGAAGAATTTTGTAAGCTTAATAAATGTTAGTCACGTGTTACATGCTTTTAAAAGCATTGTCTCATGTAGTTCTCACAAAAAGCCAATGAAATGAATATTACTAGTAATCCTGACTTACAGATGAGAAAATTTACACATAGAAAAGTAAGAGAACTGACCGAGGTCACACAGCTGTCAGTCAAAGGGCTGAGACTGGAAATTTCTTTCTGACACCGAAGCCCTTGTTCTTACATAGTCTTGGCTTTGGTACATTCTCTCCTCTTTGAGACAATGGCACGTCATCAAAAGAAAACTTAAAGTCTGAAGGTAGGGAGAAAATGGCAGAAGGCTGTAAAGAGTTCCTTATATTTAACATAATCCTTGCGTTGTGCGCAGCCATCTGTCTGCATGTCTTCCTGGGAGCAAATGGTGTGATCTCATATTTGTTATCCACACTATCATAACCTCATGCTATTTGATGCAGACCACTTATATTTTTCTTGTTCATGGAGGTAAGAAGACAGAGAGACACATCTGTGCCTGTCTGAGCACTTGTGACTGTGCTTTTTGAAATTTATATGAAAAATTCTATATATTTTACAATACTTTTCAAACTTCATGGTTCTTACTATGTTGTAAATTGTAGAGCAGAAATTTAATCTCACTACTACAGCCTTCTTATTACTCTTAGCTCTTTCCATCAGTTAAAATACCAATTGATTAAGAATTAATACAAAAATACATGAAACTACGTAATAATTATCACAATCAACTTTCATTGCAGGGTTACATCTGATGTATATATAAAGTAGGTACCGATTATACAGATGGGGAATTAAGATTTGGTAACCATGATTACATAATTTTCCCAAGGACAAGTTAATTGTGCATAAGCAAGGATAAGACTCAGTCACTGTGACCCTGGACTTTGCCTTATACACCTCCCACATCCAAACATTACTCTTGAAAGGAATGGGGAAAGGATTTGTTTTACAGAAATGTCCATTAAAGTTAACCCTGGCAGAAAATACTCAATTTGGTATTTTGAATATATTATTTGTGACTAAGTTCTGCCTGTTGAATTACTTTAAGCAACAAAAGGAACCACCTCATGAATGAATATGATATGAAGCATGAAGAAGTGGCATAGAGAACACACATATATAACTAAATGTAACAGGTATTAGACAAGTTAATAGGAAAAAAAAACATAAGCACCACAAATTCCAAAAAAAAAAAGGAGAAGGTAGGTCAAGAGTCATTTTATTTATCTTCATCCAATCTGACACTGTCCACAAGAAATTGAAGTGGAATTTATAAGAGCTAACTTGATTGAATTGCTTCCTGTGTGCTGAGCACTGGTTTAAAGGCCTCACTTCTATTAATTCATTTAATCCCAAATGACCCGGAAGATTTTGATGCCCCTTTCCCAGATAAGGCAACTGAAGTACAAAACAGAAATGCCCAAGTCCAAGAGCCTAAATAAACCAGGATTTAAGGCCAGGCCTGACTCTAGAGCTTCCTGCTCTTATCATTATGATTTCATCATTGTAATTATGATTAAGACCTGTTTAATACTGAAGTTTTCCATCTCAAAAGTTCTGCTATATTTAAAACACAGCAATATATTTAAAAACCTAAATTATGCTGTAGCATTCCACATATATTATGTCTCAGAAATACATCCATACTGAATCTACTGAGGCTGTAAATCAAATGACTTTCTATCTGACAACATCATGAACTCCATCTGGAATCTGAAAAGAAGGCTGCTCTTTGCCTCTTGCACTGTCGTTAGTCATATAGGTTTTTCGGTTGGAACTTGGCGGTAGGACAAGGAGGAAAACTCCACAGTCTACTTGGGAGAGACATGCCTTTAGGGGAAAGGCCTGGAGGACTGTATTCATGCTAACTCTTTCCAAAACTACTCTTGAGCTTGGATAATATTTCTGCTTTGAGATCCTGCCCCCAGGCTAGCGGCAAGTGGAAGGACCTCTAACACCTATGCAAACGGCATCTCCTGCACAGCTCACATTCCACTTCCTGCTTACCTCTCTGTTTCAGTCTGGGTTCGGACTGCTCAGGTTTGAAGCCTGGCTCTCCCTCTTACTAGCTCTGTGAGCACAAGCAGAGTATTTAATTCCTCTCTGTAACAGATTCCTCAACCATACGATAAAGGTAAAAACAATACATACCAGACAGTGTTATTATAATAGTCGAGTGAGCTGAGGTGTCTAAGAAGCTCAGAACAGTTTCCAGCATTTAGCAAGTGCTCAATCAATATTTAATAAATGCTGTAAAATCGAAAGAGACAAGATTCGCAGTAGCAGAAAACCCTTGTAGACTAATACTAAACATTGCAAAGCACTTTTTCGGATATGTGGGATATGATCTTGCTCCGTTACACTCAGTGCAGAAACGGAGGCTCAGAGCAGTTCATTGTCAGGACACAGCACTTTGGGCACTATGAAAATAGAGTCCCATAAACTACTCAGAACAGGCCCGGGACAATTGTGGGTTGTTTCCAAAGTACAATTTTTTTTCTTCCTTTGATGAAAGATAAATGTATCTCAAGTTGTCCTTATTTCAAAGACAATCTGATATCTCTCCTCAGTCGGGTAAGATTATCTTCTGTAGAGATGGTTCCCCTTCTGTAGTGGGAGAGGAGAAAAATGGGTTTGGATCTACAAATATAAGTCCTAGCATCATCAGTGTCAACTCTCTGTAGAAGAGAATACTTATAGAGGCTTGGGCTTGACAGTTTGAGATACTAAGAGAGAATTTACTCATAGCTACAGTCAGGGACATATTAATATAGTATCTGAATTTGGCTGACCAAAAATCATAGTCTTAGATTCTTCAATGTCAGTTGTGTTATAGGCTCAAGTAACCTGGTGGCAATGTAAAGAACACCACCTATGGAGCCATATAGGTAGACATTCAAATCCAGAATCCACCACTTACTTGGTAGCTGGGTTCCTTTAGGCAAATTATTTTACTTCCTTGAGCTGCAATTTCTTTTTCAACAACCCATTTCTGATAGGAAGATTAAATGTGAGTATGTGTCTAAAGCACTTATTATCGAGCCTGGCAGATGGTAGCTATTGGAATTTGAGTTGATTTAAGCATTAAATAACAAGTTGAAGTAGGGGCCTTTAAACATCCCAAACACGAGATTCTTTAAGTCTATGAATCTTTGAATCCTGACATACAAGTTTCTCTCTAAACATAAAATGTATGCCTACCTTGTGTAAGTCAAAATCTCTACCCTACACATGATAAATAGAATCATCCAGCTGTGGCCAGTAAATTTTGAAAAACCACTTAGTACTTTCTGCTGAGAGAGGTAAAGAGGTTATCCCGGATACCGTATTTGTCAAATACTGTGCTCATCACCTTATTGAATCTATCCCTGCTAATGTGTTCATGCAAATGAAGTACTCAAGCCTGTCTCATCATTGCAGTGAAAATCAGCAGACACACGAATAGCAACAAAACAACTCGCTTTATGGAAATACATTTTTCTCACATAATCAAATTAATCCAAGGACTTTTGGGTATCATGAGAAAATGTACATACATGGATTAATACAGCCTCTCTGATTACTAAAGTTAATGGCCAAAATGGGGAAAAAGAAAGAAGGTCAGAATAGTAGGTCAGAGTGGAAGGAAAATTCCCTGGGATTCTGATCACAATTTTCTAAACACCTGATAGCCAATGCGGTTACATCTTTGATTCAAAACACTTTATGAAGTGTAATCAGACACAAAGTGCCATAGTGCATGCTACAGTCTACGAGAATGAAATGAAGGCATTTTCTCCTTACTTTGCTTGCTCTGGAACTTGAAAAATCTTTCATTTCAGCCCAGAGGGCAAAATGGGAAGATGGGATTTGTGATCCAGGAAAACTATTAGGCACTAGTCAATTTCTTCTTGAATTATTTTCTGACAATAGCTATTGCTTACTGGACTTGTTGCTGATATTGTGGAACATTACATATAAGAGGGAAAAAATAGTTTTCCTGATCCGTTTCTTGACAAGATTAGCGTTAAGGTAGTAGCAATCTGATGTTTCTCATTTTAGCTTAAAAATACTATTAATTCTTGATAGACATAGCAATTTTAAATTTTCTATCTTGACCAACTTTACATCATAAATATTATGAAAACATAAGAAGGAAAGGAGGAGGGGAAGAGTGTGAGGGAGGTAAAGGAAGAGAAAGGAAAGAGGGAAAGAAAACAAGAAATTATAGATCTGAGGCAACTTGTCTATGAGAGCACCTCTGAGCAATAGTTCATGATGAGCTCCTTTATATTATTTTGTTTCTTATATCTTTTGACTTATTAACAAGACCATTTCATTTCCATTTTCAAAAACCATTTTATTCACCGTAAGGCTAAGAAATGAGGATGCTTTACCCCTCTCCTTTCCTTCCTAACTTCTGCTAATCCTTCCTTGTTCTTTCTCTT
This sequence comes from Equus asinus, assembly GCF_041296235.1. Classification (NCBI taxonomy): domain Eukaryota; kingdom Metazoa; phylum Chordata; class Mammalia; order Perissodactyla; family Equidae; genus Equus; species Equus asinus. Next base: position 6,453,640 of record NC_091792.1, read on the forward strand.
TATTGTCCCTTAAGCTAGTCAAGAGGGCGACTATGTGTCTGAATACAAAAAAGAAGTATTCAAGACACGGATTTTGGTTGTGATTCTTCATGATCCTTTGTGCGAATGAAGGTAACCCTCATAAACACAACTGTTTGCCTTCTTTGTAAATAATGGCTGCCAGAAGCAGTTATGTCCTGGCCACAAGGAAAGATCTCATGAGATGATTGACCTAAAATTCCTTTTAAGAATATAAAGGACTTTATAAATTCAAGGAAATATATTAAGGAAATATTCCCCAAACAGTTCACCAATGAGATAAGCAAAGATCTTGACTTTCCTGATTTTCATTTAGATTCCTAACATTTGAGTCCATTGAGGTTGTATTCAAAGCCTACTCTTCTGGAAAATATCATAGGGTTTTTAATATATGGCAACAAAGAGCAAAGGAAGATTTGAGTCTCTAGAGAAAAGATCTACAGACTGAATGCCGCATAGAAAACAATTTATTCACCTTATGAAGATGAAAGGATGAAAGGAGCCTGAAGGGTAATAAAACTTATCCATTTTTGGGGGCCTCAAGAGGCTGTCTTATCGGGCTTGGTAGCTGGCAAAGTATCTGTAGTCTCAAAGAAAACCCTAAACAGTGTCCAAGGAAAATGTCTACATAGATTTTTTTTAAACTCTACTGTTTTTTGTTATCTCCCTACTCTTTTACTTGAGAAAAATCAATTCAGAATTACGATGTCAATATTTTTACAGATTTCTTCTGCGTTAAAATAACCACAAAAGTCCAAATAATTAATTAAAATATAATTACAACGTACTAAAGTTCCTAAGTTGCTTTGTAAAAACAAGATGGCTTTTATACACAGTATATTTGCACTCAATTAACTTTAAACCCCTACAGTTTTGTTCCAGAAAACCTTTCTCAGTGAATAGGGCTGATAAATCAATAGGCCGTTAAGCCTATAGAACTTGTTAGGTCATGAAATGGAACTAAATCATAAAGATCTAAATGCAAAAGAGGATGACGTGGAAACTATAAGGAAAAAAAAACAAGAAGAAGAAGAGTAAAGGGGAGTAATCAAAGAAAAAGAGAAATGGGGAAATAGTTGGTAAGGACCTGAGGAAAGAAAGGAGACAGAAAATAGCCTGAGTGAGTGATATCTCTCGTATTGGTATTTGTCACCATAGAATTTAAGCACTACCACAGCCAGCAATTTTGACCTCCCTGTACATAACGGAACATTCTCCTAACCCTTTGCTATAGTTTACTTCACCTAAGAAAAGAGTGAGTGGAAAAGGGTCTGAGAGCTCACGTATACTTTTCCCGGGTCTCAGGTCTCAAGGTTGTCATCTGTGGAATGGGTGTGAGGCATTGCAGACTCTCTCAACAGAAACCAGGGAAGAACAGCATACCGACGGGAAACTTTTAACACCCCAAAATGTTACTGTAAATAGGAATATTGACTCCCACTAAAGAGCCAGCGGTGTCCCAAATTAGTGACTGTTGAGGACTGAATATTAAAAAAACAAGGTGTATATCCTATGGCTTTAGAAAGCTATCAATAGCCCCTGGACAGACTACACCCATTTAGGAACTGTGAAGGATATCTATTTACATAAAGCTCTGCAGTGGCAATGTTGTACTGATGCTCAGAATCATAATCAGAACCAGCTTAACTCTTGCCTGTCAATGTCAGAAGCTATAGGACAGGAATGCAGGAGGGAGGGTGGTAAGGGTGGGATTGTGAAGACTAAACAGATAATCTCCAAAGTGTATTTTGAGGAACACAAAACTAGATAGACACTCTCTCTCTCTCCTTGCAAAATATTTCTTTAATTGAATAAGTTTAGGAAACACTATTTTTGTGGAATCCATTTTGAGACCAATGACAATGTTTAGTTATAACTAGAGGCTTCTGACCCGCCCAGCAGGCCGCGGCAGGGCCTGCTGTAAAGCTATTTGTAATCGATGTGGCTTGGAAATCCTCTCATTCAATGTTAGCTCACCACCAGCCTTGCTCTCTTCCCTCCTGTTCTGTCTCATTTGCTTCAATATGTTCACCCTCTTGTTATGGTCTCTGTCTCCTCCACTAGCACCACCGCAGCCCCTCTTGCCTTATAGAAAGGAGTTTTAGTGTTGCCCCTTTCCTGGCCGTGAGGAACCCTTCACAGGTAAAACAGTGCCGGTGGTCTTGCAGCTGAGGATAATTGGATTTGGTGTCACCAACCATCTAAATGCATACAAGCCAATATAAGCTGCTTCCTTCCTACCTACACTTGGCGGCCAAAAATAGAAGCAGTTATCACAAGAGAAGATCTCACACTGTTCCCCACGGGCAAGCAGCCCCTCCTGCTCTCACAGCAACTACTACCTTACATGGGTAATTTGCTTTCCTCCTAATTGCACCTTCAGGTGGGGCACGATAGCACCGTCTTCTTTCTTTATGTACACAGGTTGTTTTCAATATACATACAATGTTTGTACCAGCATCCAGCTTTCTTTTATGACTGTTGTCAAAAGGCAGTTTACTTTTTTCTCGACACAACAATTTTATTTAACGAACTGTGAATTTGAGTGTCAACTGCCATCAACAGGACTTGTGGGATGGGTGTTTATCTTTTTGGGGGGGTGCTGGGCGGGGAGTGTGTGCTGCGGGCATAGGAGCCAATCTGTAGAGAGTAGTTTTTCACTTTCCCCAAATAGTTCTGCAAACATGAAACACTAAATATAAAAAACAAAAGCTAATATCTATTAAATGCACATGTGAGGAAGAACTGCAGGGAAATGGGGAGGGGAGAGGGAGGGGGGCCTGGAGGGGGAGGGAGAGGAGAGCTCCTGGAGGCCGGCACTGAGGCTAAAATGCTGAGAGCTCAGCGGCCTTTACCTAAAGTTCTGTTAGTAAATAACTTCTCAAGTGCTCTTTTCTCATTCTTGAAGCCTAGGGACTGACAATTTTGCTCAAATCCCCATAAAATGATTTATTTAAAAGTGCTTCTTTCAGAAAATCCACAAAATGGAGTCAAATGGTCTCTTCTCTACTCCCACCATCAATTTTTGTTATCTGTACCAGCAAGGGAGTGATGTTTATGCTTTTTTTTTCTGTCTCGACTATGTAAAAAAGAAATCTGTTTTTTATCAACCACTCATTGACTTTTTTGAAAATATCATAGTATAACATTCAACATATATAAACTGAGATAACTCTTTAAGTGAAAAAATCATCTCTATGTAGAAAAATTAAGCAACTTGCCACACTGAACCAAACCGCCAAACCTAAGAGGTTGAAAGAGTGTAATCATCTGTTCTCACAGCTCAAAAGAACTAGCAGGACTAACTGACAAATTTCACAACAGGCTCTCTAAGAGTCTCTTGAATTTCTGAGCCAACACAAAGAATGCATGCTAGTTTTCTACATCTCTTTCACATATTGATAGGTCTGTGGTCCCTTTTCATATATTCACACCATGTTGTTGCACACAATGTTTTCGATCATTCTTCTATCATTTGGTACTTTGTTGAATTAGCATGTGAAACTGCTTTATATATCTAAGAAAATTCTAAAGAACATCCTATCATGACAAATCAAATGAGAAGAGGTTCTGGAACCAGGGTTCCATGGTTCCCAGTAGACATGGAGAGGAATCTAGGCCCCTGTGAGAGAGATCCTGGGTCAAGCTGTGGAAGGTAACAGCCTCCTTGGGCAGCACTCCCCGCTTTAGCAGAAGATATGAAGTAGATGTTTTACTCCTTCTTAGACTTGGATGAGACGTAACATAAGGGAATGACTATAATGTCCTTTGGGGTAGAAGTGGCCTTTGAAAGAGCATCATGAGAGAGCACACCCATGGAGATCCAGCCATGATGTTCGTCCTCACCATAGCCTCACCTAGAACTCCTCTTTGTGTCAATTGAACAGACTCTGTCCTCTTATGCTTACCCAAAAGAAATCATAACTATAATATATCCTCCCTTTATTTTCCCCGTTCCTTCTTGCTGGCCTTCAGCAGGCTGTAAGGAATTCAGTAACTCAGTAGTTTCCCCTTCATCACTTTTGCTGCATTTGTGGAGCATAGCTATGAGGGAAAGGGAATAAACGACACTCCATTAATTTGCCCATTTTTCATTGCTCAGAAACTATGATGACAGCATATCAAATGAAACTCCGAGGATGCAATCCCCTACTTGAATCAAGTCCAGGTGTCCAGGTATCAGCACGTCAGCCCCTCACCAGCCCCGTTCCTGTTGATAGTTCATGCTCCATCACCAGAGAGTGCAATGGACCTGCTGACAGCATAGTATCTCTTGAACGTAGAGCCTGAAGTCATGTCTATTGGCCAGATGGCCTGAGGGTAGGTTATGGAGGCTTGAAAATAGACAAAAACATCAGGAAATGTTAACCTATTAAAAGTTCTTGGGCATAGAAGTAATAAGATGAAACTTGCTTTTGAGTGAATAACCTGGGAGTCATATGTAAATTATGACAAAAAGGAAAGAGACTAGTGTTAAGAGATAAAAACTATGGAAATTAGAGTATTATAGCTATAAATGAAAATCTATAATGGAGAAAAGAGAACAGAAGGTAAATTAGGATGATCTTTAAGAAAAATATATTTTGAGGAATTAGGATTTGACTGGATCTAAATAATAAAAGACATAAATACTTCTAAATTCACTGCAAGAAAGATCTTCAAGATTGAGAGAATTTTGTTGCCAGTAAGAGAGAAGTTTGAAAGGAAGATGAGTTTGGTTTTAGACATGCTGAGTTAGAAGTAAAGGTAAGATATACAGGTGAGTAAATTCAACAGGTGCCAGGAGATTCTGAAGTGACCCTTTCTTTGGTGGGAAGGTAGGGCTAGAGCCGGACGTGGAGGAGACAAGATGGAGAGGTAATATATGAAGCTGTTAGTGGGTGAGATGTCCCAAGAATGAGTATGGAGGGAGTTTCAAAGAGTAGAGATGCCAGAGGAGAAGGAAAAAGGAATCTGGATGCAATGAAAGATGACAGTGCAGAATGAGGCAGGTAAAGAATCCACTTTTTCCTTCTCAAAACCAAAAGATCCTAAGACTTATGTCATAGAGTATTTTAAATTAAGAGAAAAAAGTTTTTATACAGAACTGATTATATGTTTATCTCTGGCTCCACTCTGAAGGAAACAGACCCACTCTCCAGTCTTGCCTGACCACAACATTCAGTGCGTTTCTTTCCCTCTACCAGATCCTCTTCTTATGGATTCCTGACTGATGTTCAAAGATGCTCTTGCTCATGGAGGGGACTGAAGGTTCTTTTGATTTGGTCCTCCCCGCTCTGCAGATCACCCCCAACTTCCAGACAACTTGGCCCAAGTCAAAGAGACAGTCTCACCAAACTGTGCTGTTCCAACCTTCATTCAGAGATTTCTTAACTTGGTGATTTTTACACAGATTTTATGTGCATAGCAAAAAGATCAAAGGATAGTAGATCAAATGCTGATCATAAAATTATTGATATTTCTTATTTCTACCACTATTATTCTTATTTCTGTTACGAACACATTTATTTTATAATCAGAAATCTTTTAAAGCTTTGTTACATGGCTTCTCAGCACTCAAGAGATTATAACAAACAGAATGAAGGTTTGGGAGGTGGGAAGAGAAGTTTAGAGGCAGTTACTCTGACAGCAATGAAGTGACAATTGACAGGCTGACATGGAGAAAGGCGACAGAAAAAGGCACACTGAGATCTATTGCTACATAGGAATGGATGTTCGTTCGAAATGAGGAACATGAGTGATCACGAAAAGGTTAAATATAGCTCTATAGTCTGTGTGCTAGACAGCACAAAAATGCATAATAGATTTTATAAAAATTTAATCCAGAACAGTAGAAAATAAATAAATAGAATGGCTTGGCACACAAATGGGTAAGCTTGAGTGATGTCAGTGCATGAAATACCTCTTCCTTTGCTGCTGGGTAAATGAGACATCAATACAGTTTCATGTAAAGATCTGCTAGACTGTGTTACGTATGGTCAGATATCTTCTTCTGGTTAGTTTTTACCAAAATGTTATTGTGAAAGTCTGTTAACTTTAATTTGCTTAAGTGAAAAACAGCCACAACAAACTTTTAACTATTTGACTGCACAAAGCCCAACAGGGAGAATGGTGCCCTCGGCCATCATGGTCAGAAGGTTATGATGGCCAGGTGGGCTCTCTGGCCGTCTCCTAAGAGGCCTCAGTGTCCACACTTGCCCTCACTGTGGTATTTTCCAAACTCTTCCTACGGATTTGTAGAGGAGAGTAGACACATTTCATTAAAAAAACTGGGGAAATATTTCTCTTAATTCCAGACTTACAACACTGCAATCACTTTGAACTCCAAATGAGACCCTATCTTTTCAAAAGGTTATAATGATTGTGCAGCTTTCCTCATTCAGGTTAGAAAACCTGGACCAACCGTCAGACTAACTGTTAGAGCTAAAATTAGCTCTAAAATTTTATTTCAATAAATAATTCATATACCAATATTTCCTGACTGATACAATATGCATGTTTTCCTCACACAATGAGCACGTGACAGAAAACATTGCTAGTTTTTGAGTTGGCTCTTTTAAAGAATAACTTCTTCAAGAGCAGGGTATTTTGGAAATTAGATAGAACAATACTATCATATAAAAGTGAGTCCATATTCAATTACTCCCTCTCTGGGAGATGTGTTATCAGAAACATTAAATCCCATGGCCACTTTCATTTCTCTTGTGGTCAGAGCATCTGAGGGTATCTTTAGATATCAATGTAGTCGCTGCAGCATCCACATAAATGTTGGTGTAGAAGTGGCCTCACTTCGCACACTTCACAAACTAAAGCAAAGTTGGCCGCATATTTTTAAACAAAACCTCAACTGCACTTCTCTCCAGTTTAGAGAAGCCCAATAATATAAAGAGCTCCTTGAAAGCTTCCCCCAAATAGGAAAAGGTTATGATAGAGAACGGGATGGAAGACAGTTGTCACTTACAGATATCTTGGTAGATGGTCATGCCTCTTGCTAATTTCTCTAGTATAACATGATTGTCATCCTAAGGCTATTTCTCTGTGGTGAAATGCCAGCTCGTGCCACGTTTGTCTTTTTGGGTAGGAGATATATACTAGACAATGAAAACTTTCACATATAAACCAATTTACCTCTGGAAGAAAGTCATGTTAGCATGTCTTCCAACAACAGCACACAGCCATTAGCAGCATCTTTGTTAGAAGAGAAAAAAATCTTGAAAAGTCAGTAAAGAGGGTTTATAGCTTGGAGTTACAGCTGGCAGCTTATAGCTACAGAGGACAGGAAAATGCTATTTAAGAAAAGTAAACTAAAAGATTCTAAGGTTCTAGTAATGCTTAAAATCCAAAAGTAAATTATCTCATATCTAAGCCAAGAAAGAAAAATCCCCTATGTGTAGAAGCTTTTAATGTAGCAACATCTTCCTGGTTTTCTGAAATTCTGAGATGAGCTTTGTCCTCTATTTTCTTCCTGCAAACATTTTAAAGCCTTCATAATCTTTTCTTTGCCCTATCATCCTCCATGAGCTGTGCTTTTATTGCTTAAAGAGGTATTCCACTTTGCTATCTAGAGATGGGCTTTGGAGCATGAAAGACCTACTCAATTGGTAGATTAAGTTCAACATCTCATTTAGGGGGAAATTATACAACAATCAAGAACTTAACTGAGTGGAAATTGTTTTAAATGCACAGTCTATTTTTCAAAATGGCACGTGTAATCATCATTGCAAATAGTTTACATAAAAAAGAAATACTGCTTCTGAAATCTCATTTTCTTTGGACTCAGCAAAGAAATGTTTGCACATTCCCATATCATGCTCAACTTTCTTCTAATAACTTTGATATTCTGAAATTTAATTTTTTATAGCAAGAAGAAGATTCTATCCCTAAAATAAGGAATTATTTTTATATCAATTTATCTACACTTAAATAAAGGGAACATATATCTGTCTTCCCAAAGCATAGCACACAGAGCACACATTTCTTGTAGACTAGAATCATTATACGTGGTTGTCTACCCCAATGGACCAGAATCAAGTCATACAGACATGCAGCAGTAAATGGCTCCACTCACTCATATCTTCTTCACAAGCTATATGATGAGACTTTCGACTGGACTGGTTGAGCAGTGCTTATATAGGTAATTGGGATAGTTTTCCTTGCTCTTTGGTCTAACATTCTACTGGCCCAAGTCTTTCTCAATTATTATACTCTCGTCCCATTATCCCTTCAAATCCTACCACCAGCCGCATATTCTGATGTTCAAATTTCATCTCTGTGGATCTGTATTTCCAGTCCTGCACAACACCCAGTCTTAGCTCTCTAATATTTTCATTTATAATTAATCAGTTGATATTCAGAAAGTGAGAGAATAGAGCCAGAAATGGAGATGATGCTAATGTAATATAGTGATTAAGATTATAGTCATTTTAACTCAAGTCAGACTACCTAGTTTTACATTCCAATTTCATTACTTGCTATCTCTGGGGCCCTGGATGTGATAAAAGCACCTACTTCCTAAGGTTAATGTGTGGATGAAATAAACAATGTTTAAAAAGTGCTGGATGCTCTGCCTGACAATGTCAATAAATGCTGTAGTTATAATTAATAAGACAAAGTTGTCATGTGATACTAAGGATGGAGCTAATAATAATTCCAAAATTCTACCAGGTAAGTGCTTTGATTTCTTAAATCCTGACGCTTTACCAGAGGCAATATCTGAGTTGGCTCTCCTATAAATTTCCTTTAATTCAGTTCAACAACACAACAATTGAGCATTTATTGTTTGCACCATGATAGGTGATAGGCAATCAAAGGAGAGAGAGAAAGGGAAAAAGACTAGAATTAACATCATTAAATGTTAAATAGGAGCCAGGAATTATGCTCAGTATTTTAAACATTATGTCTTAGCTAAGTAGATCGAAAAGTCACCAAGCTGGCGAGTAGTAAAGCTCGGATCTGAACTCAAGTTCTCCTGACTCCAGCCTGTGTTCTTGAACAGGAAAGGCAGACCAATGAGCACCTCTCCACAAGGCAATGCGGAGGGTGTGAAGTACTACGGGACACTGAGGAGAGAGGAATGAGTTCCAAATGGGCAGGATTAAGATCAGGCAAAGTAGAAGAGGTGGCACTGAGTTTATTAAAATATAAGGGAAACAGTAATTAATAATAAAATATTCAATCATTACTATGTACACGATTCTAATGTTTAATCTATGCATTTTATAGATATAGGGGAGAGAATGTATTTTGGCAGAAAGATCAGACTTTACCCTGAGTCAAGAGAGCAGATAGAAGAGGCTTCAGAGTCCTGCATACCCAATGATTGTGTACACTGGGGAGATGACGGTCATAAAAGCAGAAACACAGGTTAAGGCCAGGTTTTGGAGACCTCTCTGTATGTCATCCTAAGAAATTTAGGCTTTATCCTAGTGGAAGAAAAAGAGAGTCAGCTTAGTTTTTTAGCAAAGGAGTCATATAATCAGATCTGAATTTTTAGAAAAATAATATAGAAAGGTAAAAGATGGATTGGAGTTGGTGGCTCCTGAATAAACAAAAACAAAAATAAATTAAAAACAAAAACAGAGCAAATTACTCAAATAGTTAAAGCAAGAAATGGAAGAAGTTTGAACTGTTAAACCGTGAGTATGAATGGATCTAGGAGAGGTGGAGATAAGAGGCCCTCTAGAAATAGAATTGACAGAATTTGTGACTAAATTGGATACCAAAAGTAATGATATGAGAGAGGCCTTCAAAATATTCAGAAATATGGCCAGTAAGTATTTAGAAATGTGCCCTTAGGTCCAGAGAGAGAACAGAGCTGGAAACAATGATAGAGGATAGAGAGATAATAGATCACTGATAGACTAGAGTGCATAGTACTTTCATCATATATTCATGATGTGTATTATAATTGTACAAAATGCATTCAAGTAAGATGAAAGTGCTATGTATTTCTCCTATATGAAAATGTGTGAAGGTTCAAGCCACAAGAGTAAATGAAGGAAACAAGATCCCTCATGGGGAGAGAATATGAAGTAACAAGAGAAGGCTAAAGATGGACCTTCGGGAAATTGGCTCCACACAAGGGACAACACAAGAAAAGGAAGTACTAAACCGGGTAAGGATCGTAAAACAAGGAAGCCAAGAAGAGGGGAGGAGACACAGTGAGGAAGAAAAACAGGATCCACAGGAGACTGACTTCAAGAAAGCTGCAGCAGCCATGGGTGCTAAATACCACAGAGAGAGAAGCAGGAAAGAATGGAGAAGGAGCCAACAATTTGGGGGAAAATGAAACTGGCTTTGATCAAGGGCACAGCAAGAGAGAGCCCAGGAAACAACACAAGCACGCCTTTACCTGGGGCCAAAAAGAAAGGGAAAAACTGGGCCAAGACAGAGGTTATTTTGAGCCATAGGAGAGAGAAGTTGAGGGATTTTAACAGTGCATGTGTGTCTGTGTGTCTCTGGGCACTCGTGCACACATGTGCAGGATAAGTTTAATCATTTTGCTTCTTTTATAGCAAAGACTGAGATGAAGTCATTTGCTAAAAGAGAGAGAGAAAATTACGTTGGTGTAGAGGTTTCAAGGAGGAAATAAGATTTGAAATCTCCCTTCAAATGACAGAAATTTGGTGGACTGGAGATATGTAAGAGGATTGCTGAACAGTTCTAAGGCCAGTGTCACATGCAGGCATTCCAAATAGCAGAGGTGACTATTTTTCTCCATCAACACCTTCTAATTATGGTGGAAGAGAAGGATTCAGTTGTCTCAGCGATGGGCATTGTCTCATGCCCGGGGTGGAATAGCAAAAGGACAAAAGAACTAAGAATGGTTTAAGACAGTTCTTAAAATAGTTGAGCCAGGAATCTAAGTTTAGTACCATAGCCCCCCCCCCCCCACCGTCCCCACCATCCTCCCCACCCCCCCATCCCCGCCCCACTCCCTGCTTTCCTCAGGGGGCGGGATACGTTCCAAGACTCTCAGTGGATGCCTGAAACCACAGATAGTACCAAATCATATTATACCATGTTTTTTCCTATATGTACATCCCCATGATAAAGTTCAACTTATAAATTAGGCACAGTAACAGATAACAATAACTAATGATAGAATAATTATAATAATATTCTGTAATAAGTTATGTGAATGTGGTCTCTCTCTGTCAAAGTATCTTATTGTTCTGAACTCACCCTTCTTCTGACGGTGTGAGATGATACAATGCCTCTGTGATGAGATGAAGTGAGGTGAGTGACATAGGCATTATGCCTTAGCATTGTTTTCCAGCGGTGGTTGACCATCAGTTCTGAAACCAAGGAAAGCAAAACCATGGATAAGGGAGACTACTGTATACAGGTCAGAGAGACCAGAAAGAGGGAGACCAGACTAACGATGAAGACGGTGGTGGTGGTAGTGGTGGGGCAAACACCTGTGGCTGTTACTGTGTGCTTGGTACTGTTCTACATACTTTACATATATTGACCCCTTTAATCTATGTAAGGTCAAGTCATGCGTGCAAAAAATAGGTTTATTTCTTAACCAGTTGTACACTCACAGCACACTCCCACTTTTAATGTGCTTTATTTGTGAATACATTTGTATATAACACGTCATTTCCAGGACACATGGGCAATTTGTTTCCACTTTTCTAATTCACATTCTAGAAGGCTCTGGTTCAGCACTGGAATATTTAGTTCATTTTCCAAACAGCATATTAATGCATGATTTAGGAAGTAAACAAGAGTTGAAAATAAAATCCTCTTGGATATTCTGTTATTTTAAAATCTGAAGAGTTCAGTAATCCTTTAAATCTGTAATAACTAAAAGGAAAGCCATTGTCACTAAATCACATGGAGCTCCACAGAAACCACGTAATGCAAAGTTCTCCAAAGAACAATTATCGTTAAATGTAACTATGAAACAATAAGAGTATGTTACAAGGCCACTTACACACGCATGCTCTTTTATTTGACATTATTGAAGTCTTTATTCTCTTGCTCAGAGTTGAGGTTATAGCAAATCCAATCACGGTAATAAAATTACCAGAAGTGAAAAGCAGTTCTCTAGTATTTGAAAAAATGTGAATATTCAGCAAGATGCATAAACAAGGAGACATAGTTGAATCAAAGCTGGCCAACTAGCCCGCATCTATCATGAACAATTTAAAATCCTGAAATAATCTATAAATTGATCCATTTTAACATGACATGTAACAACCACAAAACTACATATATAATCTACATGTGCTTGATTATGTCATTAACGTTAGTAAATATAGTACACTTCTTTTAAAACTTTTATATTGTAAACATCCAGAGAAAGTTTCCTTAGAACAGTATATTGATGATAATTTACACAGTTCTGAATATAATATTTCTGTTATACTGATCTTTTCTTCTTTCCTTAAACACAACATCTTTTTAATTTAAATTCTAGGAAATGTGCTGCTTTTATTATTATTTTAAAGCATTTCCCCCCGTCAGCAGACATTGCTATTCCATCTCTTCTTTTTGATATATTTTTTAACTTTAATTCTAACTGTAGCGTCTTTGGTTCCTTCTATTTTGGTATGATGAAAATATTTAGAAGCCTCATCTTTTCATTTTCAACAACTAAGCTTTTTGGATAAGATTAAATTCACACTTTTCCTTGTAACAGCGTCTGATCTTTAATGAACGATGTTGTAGAGAGTTTCCAATGTATTATGTTGATAACTATCAATAGTACTTTAATTTTTCTGGAATTGTTCTCTCCTCCTTAAGAACTGAGAAACGGGAATGAGCACAGGAGATTAAATGACATTCAGAGTCACAGAGCAAGTGAAAGATTGTGGGCTAGAGCCAAGATCTCCCAACACTCATGAAGCAAACCCCCAGCGACGGCTGTACACAAACCTCCTGCCTCCGTCCCCCAAACCCTCAGTCTCCTTAAGGTTAATGTTTTAACCTATCTAGGAGGGCATTTGCAAATTGTTAGAAGCTCAAATAGCCGCTGTACAAAAAGGCTTCGTGTGCAAACATCTCTGCAACAGGCAAATGATAGATAAAACAATGGACATTTTTTATCCTCCCAGCTTCAGCCTTTTGCCAGCTTATAAATTTTTAGAGGAGAGTTATAATGCTATTGAATTGATGACAGCAACAGACATGAATTTAGAGACAGGAGATTCCTTCAGACAGACATTCCCCAGACAAACAGATAGCACTTAAGAGTTTAAGTGACACCTCTTCTCTAAAATCCCTAGAACAAAACCTAAAAAAAGCCATCAGATCTCACAGCATCAGGTGTGAACTGAAACGCAATTCATCCCTTGGATTAGATCAGATCACCCTGTAAGCCTCTATGTTAACAAATCATATAGAATATGGCTCCACTGCTTTCATGGCTCCGCTCTGCAAAGTGATTAGGCAAAACTTTTTATCTTCTTTTCATTCACGTTTGATTGAAAAACAGCTGGCTGCCAAGAGGAATTTCCCATTAGATGTTCACCTTAAGAAGTGTCTTTATTTTTATGTCAAAAAAATATAATTTTTTTTCTTTTGACAACAACTTGGACATATTTATTTAATAGAAGTGTTAATAAATCATGTATCCTTAGAGGAAAAGTTATATAAAATTACAGATGTCTTTGTGTGTTCTTAATAACACCAAAGTGGTTTTCTATTCTACCACTACACTGACTTTTAAAGAATAAAGATGGAACTGTGTGCTGCGTTGAAAAGTCCATGATCGGCAACCAGGTGCCCTGAGTGAATTCCAGATCTGTCATAAGCCATGTGAAAGACCTTGCACAAGTTAATTTTGCTCTTTGAGCCATAGTTTCCTCATTTTTAACATCGACAGGAAAGAGCTGGTGATTTTTTTGACCCTTTTGAGTCCTATATGGTATGTACGGAGATAACATATTCCTGAACACTAATATGTTAATATATTAGCTATGGAAGTAGGATGGCCTCGGCACTCAACTGGCCTGGTGGACAGCCGGACTTTCTGCTAAAGCACCTCTGGCCAGATGCGAGTTTTATGTAAAACTGATGCAGTCTTTCTTCTTATTCAAAAGACTCACAGGATTTCTGGAACCTCTTCAAAACAACTCCTACCAAACACATTTTGATGAGTTATGTCTACACTGATCAGAAACACATGGATTGAATTTTCCTAAGGTTTAAAACTTAAATGAAATGAGCACAACAAAATGAATTTTGAATCTTGCCAAAGCTAAAAAATTAAATCACTTAAGATACTCTGTGGATTCAAGAAGCCGCTGGGCTCTTCCCACTCTGCTGCTGGGTCCCTGTTAGCTGGAACGGCTCCTTTGCTCTCCAGTCTATGCTATTTCTTTTTCTTAAACTATGATTAGAGCACTGAGCATTCAGTCAGTTTTTTAAATTTTATACTGGCTAGTGTTAGAAGAAAATCAGACTCAAACTCATGAGATCCACACGCCTAGAGAGAGCAGTTATTTCTAGCACTCCTTTTGGTGAGATGGTCTCCCTAACATTTGTCAGCAGCCTTGAAAATGTGTGCCCTTCACTACAGAAGGACAAGGTCAAAGAGGATGGATGCATCAGATCTATCAGCATCAACAGATGAACGACTCCAAGTGCACCCCTTTCCCAGAGGACAATCAAGGTATGAAGGATGGTAGGGTACAATGGTACAGTGTCTGGGGCTGTGTCATTCAATACAGGAGCTGCCAGCCACAACTGGCTATTTAAATTTAAGTACTTAAGTTTAAATTAAATTAAATTAAAAATTTGTTCATCAGTTGCAAGAGCCACATCTTGAGCACTCAGTAGCCACATGTGGCAGATGACCTCGTCTGTACTGGACAGTGCAGATGTAAACCATTTCCGTCATCATAGAAAGCTCTATTGCCCAGTGCTGGCCCGGTTTAATGCCTGGCATATAATAGGAGCCTGAAGAAAATTAAAGGAAAAAAACATGATAAACAAATGAAGACATTTGGAATAGCTAAAATTAATTGAGTAAAGTTTGTTTCCAAAGGAAATAAATTTCCTTTTTCTGCTTTCGTACATACTCAAAATTTGCTTAAATCAATCTTCAACTTTTGTGGATATCTTAATATATGTACACTATGCCAGAAAGATCATTATGCTGATCAGTTGATATAATTAAACTGATTTCTAACAATTACCATAAAAACATCAATTCAGCTATATTCTTTCTCAATTATCATTAATACTACCTTGTATTTGTAGAAATTTAATTATATGGAACTATTTAGCATAGATAACTTTGGATATTTATTTTGGATTCAGAGAACTCTGAGCACTAAGAATTATCATCTCTGTTTTACAGATAGTGAAACATGTTGATGGCACCAAATGACTTTTTCAGGTTACACAGCTATATTCAGATTTAGAGGAATTAAGTGTTTGTTTACAGTAGCACAGTAAGAACAGAATGCATCCGGGACTTAATCCCATTCTTCTGGCTTACAGTCCAGAGCTCTTGACACTAAACTATGTACCTCCTCGGCAGATCAATCAAAGGATAATGTGTGTGCTTAGATGAACACATATCTTTATAGTTATTATATCATTTATTAGTATAAATAAAGATATTAACTAAAAAGTTACTATAAAAAATAGATGCCTAGATGCTGAATTTGTAAATTTTAGCCTAAAATGCCACATCTGAAGTAATGGCCTGTAAATTTGACACTATCCATTGGTCACATCGCACAACGCCAGGTAACGCATTCATATTGTGGCCATGTGGACAGTTACACACTTCACATCTCCAGGGGATTTCACTCACATAGACCACAATGTGCATCACTTCCTGAAGTTGGGAAATATCACAATCTAAATTTGGCAAAGTCAACCTTAACATTTGGTAACATATCCTTTGCACATCAAATGGGGCTGAACTGTAGATCTATACTGAAGCATTTTGGGAATAGTGGTAAAAATATTCAGGGATATCATATCATTTTAAAATATTTTCTGACACTTTACTTAGCAGAGGCTTTCAGGTGCTATAGATATAGAGAGAGAGACGGAATTTTACATTTCTATGAGGGAAACAATGCAGCATTGTGCTCACTAGCACAGGCTCTGACAGAAGACTGCTTGGGTTCAAATTTCAAGAGAGGTAATCTTGAGCAAATTACTTAATCTGTCCAGGCCTCAGTTTTCTCTAGATTTAAATAAATTAACACAAGTTAAATACTAAGAATAGCATCTAGCCAAGGGAAACAATAGAAAGAATAAACAAATGGGACTTTGTCAGACTAAAGAGCTTCTTCAAGGCAAGGGAAAATAGGATTGAAACAAAAAAAAAAACCCAGCAATTGGGAAAAAATATTTACAGATCATATATCTGACAAAGGGTTAACCTCCATACTATATAAAGAACTCACACAACTCAACAACAAAAAATCAAACAACCCAATCAAAAAAATGGGCAGGGGACATGAACAGACATTTCTCCAAAGAAGGTATACGGTTGGCCAATAGGCATGTGAAAAGATGCTCATCATCATTGATCATCAGGGAAATGCAAATCAAAACTACACTAAGATATCACCCTACACCCATTAGAATGGCAAAAATAACCAAAACAAAAAGTAACAAATGTTGGAGAGGTTGTGGAGAAAAAGGAACCCTCATACACTACTGGTGGGAATGCAAACTGGTGCAGCCACTATGGAAAACAGTATGGAGATTTCTCAAAAAGTTAAAAATAGAAACACCATATGATCCAGCCATCCCACTAATGGGTATCTACCCAAAGAACTTGAAATCAGCAATTCCAAAAGTCCCACGCACCCCTATGTTCATTGAAGTGTTATTTACAATAGCCAAGACATGGAAGTAACCTAAGTGTCCATCAACTGCTGATCGGTTAAAGAAGATATGGTATATATATACAATGGAATACTACTCACCCATAAAAAAGGATAAAACCGTCTCATTCACAACAACATGGATGGACCTTCAGGATATTATCTTAAGTGAAATAAGCCAGTCAGAGAAAGACAATCTTTGTATGACTCCATTCATATGTGAAAGTTAAACACATAGACAAAGAGAACAGATTAGTGGTTACCAGGGCCAAGGGGAGGGTGGGAGAGGGGCACAAAGGGTGAAGTGGTGCACCTACAACACGACTGACAAACAATAATGTACAACTGAAATTTCACAAGGTTGTAAACTATCATAATCTCAATAAAAAGTTAAAAAAAAAATAGCATCTAGCACTTAATAACAGCCTGATAAATATTGTGTTGTTGTTGTTGCTAGAGTTGTGATGACGTTGATGAGAATGATAATGATTTAAAATCACCTACTGTAATAATTAGTTTCCAAAGATGGTACCCAATGAGCAACGGGCCTCCCAGCATTCCTGCCTTTGTGTAATCTGTTTCCACATTGGATCCTGGGCTGACTCTGTCACGGGTTCAACCAATAGAATGTAGTAGAAGTGACACCATTCTAGTTTTAGGCCTAAACCTTAAAAAGTCCTGACATCTTCTTCTCCTCTACTTTTGGGACTCTTTGAGCCACCATGTAAGAAATGCAGGTAACCTGATAGAGACCATATAGAGAAACCAGGTGGAAAGACCACAAGGAGAGAGTGAGGCCTTGGAGCCCGCATAAAGAAATAAGGAGGCCTAGGCATCCTATCGTCCCAGCTGAACCCAACTTTCCAGTCATCCCTCCCAAGGCACCAGAAACCATCCTGGATGTTCCAGTCCTATCTCTCATTTGGCTACAGCCAGGTGAGTGACCTCAAGTGAGACCAGCAGAAGAGCTATTCAGCTCAGCATTAGTCAATCAGCAGAAACATGAGAAATAATTGTTACTGTTTTAAGCCACTTGGTGGCGAAGTGGTTAACAAACAACAACAAACAACCAAAACACCTAATATTAGTTACAAAACTACATATTAATCATCAGAATCATTGTAACCAGAGATGCTGTTTAAGGTTCTCTACACATTGCTTTCTACTTTTGATGATAAGTTTTTGTTTATTATATCTGTCACATCTACCTCATATCCAATTTTTCCTAACACAGACTCTTTATGTTTTAAGCAGATCTGCTTGACCTATTCTTCATGTAACCTCTTTCTTTCCGTTTTTATATCTCTTATCTATAGCATTTTCATTACTTGTGATATTCCTCTCTTTCTGAGAAGCCAATTTTCATTTTCTTCTTCAAGGAACCCTTCTTTAACTTTACTTCCATTCTTCCTTTGCTCACATAGACACATTTTGTACCACATAAATGCACTGACAGGTAGTTATAGTATATAGTTTATTTAGGACTGTCTCATTTGTGCCTCAGTCTGATCTCCTCTTTGAAGAACAGCAGTATATTTGTTTTCTATGCCTATGCGGTATTTAGGATATTGCACTACTCCGTATACAGACTGTCTCCCAGGGACGGAGGAACAGAAACAAGCTCTAGAAATAGCTGAGTATGAAACTAATGTTAGTTCATTAATTTATAAGAAGAAGACTGATTTCCAAGGTAAATGCACCGTAGACAATGGTTTCCTCACATTACGGCATTTTTAACATACAGGCAATCAATATGGGAAGCCAAATTATAATCAAAAGTTTTCTTGGTGAGGGTGGAATGTTACCTCTATGATTTGCGTGTATTATGGCATCTGTCTAAGAGAGTCTTATGCACAATAGAGTTATGCCCATTGCCTAGCCGAGCAAAGCCTCAGGCCAGGCATAGTCTTTCCTAGACTGTGTTAAATAAACACTCTTCAACTGAATTTTCATTTATACAAAAATATTTACTAAGCATCAACCAAATGTCAGGCATTAGGGATAAAGCAATGACCTAGGACAAAAATCCTCCTCCTAGTGGAAGTTACATTCCAGGAAAAGTTTCTGGCTTACTGCTAATCTCCCTAAAATAAAGTCTAAAAGGACAAACGTGTTCACGTGTATATAGATACGGTGTTTCTATACTAGAAAATTTGCATTTTACCTGGAATTTGGAAGCTGTAATACCACCAAAATAAGCAAACATCCTGCTGAGGCTGAGATTAAGAACTGCAGTTTGCCAGACGTGCAAATATTCAGCCACACTTTCTAGTGTGTGAGTTGTAAAGCATTCAATCTTTGTATTAACTTAAGTATCATTATAGCCTTTTATTTCAAAAAAAGAGTTAGAATGTTTAGACAAATCCAGAGCAAGCGTCTAGTGCAGTCCATGTTCTCTGACATATGTTTTAAACTAATGCTTATTTCTTAAAATTTTACCAAAATATCTCGAAAGTAAAAGGAAAATTTTCTTTAGTACAATCTAACGTTATGTCACTTCTGTCAGTATGAGCTTCATCATTCCCTAACAGGAAACAAACATGCTCTGCATTTTACTAATGTAATAAGTTATCCAGGGGATCCTTTATATGCAAGGATTTTAAAAATATTTAACTCAATTTCATAAAAATCTGTCCCACCCTGCCTACTACTCTCTAAAAGTCTAAGCATTTTTGCGTTCAGTAATACAGCTTGAAGGATCTGAAAATGTCTATAAACACATTTTCCCTGCTTATCTAGGGCTCCTCTCTGTTCATTGGGATCAATGTTTAGATTATTTCCAGAGAGCGGACAGCACCTTGTCAATGCCTGTAAAATGTCAAAGGGTCATCTGAGCTTGAGTCCACCATTGGAGCCTGGAAGGAATGCATTTACTTTTAACAGGCTACAGTTTTAGCCTGTGAAAAATTAGTATGTCAATGGATAGCCATTTGAGGAGGGTTAGTGTAAAGTTACTCCACCATTAAGACTATTGGAGTGAAATGACCAGCACTTTATGGAGGCTCCAGATCATTAGTGGAAAAAGGTAATGATGACAACAAGGCAAATGGTAAAAATACAACCTACGTTAGTAACAACGCTAATAATAAAAATAGCGTCTAGGCAACACAGAGGTTTACCAATTTGAGTTAGTAGATGTGATTGCTGAAAAGATTGCTCACTATAACTTTGTGCTGCTTTTCCCTAAGTTCTTTTGTAACAGAGATACCTTCTCAGCATGTTTTTATTAACACCTCACATTTTCTATTTTATAAAAGTACAAGACACATTGTAGCGGTTCTTATTTTTGTCTCATTTAGACTCTTTCTACTTATCAATGCAAGAATGTGACACAAATTTCTTGGCTGAAAGTTTTTACTACAAGTCTTGTGAAAAAATCAGAGCATTTATGATCAAATTCAGCAAACTAGTTAAAGAGAAAGTTATGTATAGCTCAGTAATACAGTAGAAAGAGCGTAAAGTCAGGCATTTATTAGCTGTTTCTCATTGGATAGGTACTTAGCTCCTGTTTCCTCATCTACTAGAATGAGTGTAATAATATCACTTCAAAAGGTTGTTATCAGATAGAATGAGTGTGAAATGACTCTAATGTTGTCAAATCCATGAAGGTTAGTTACACATTTACTATAGAATTATATGAAAAAACAAGTCATACTAGAAAGAGTGAAACTGAAGAAATTTCTAAGCACCCAAAATACTTAATATTAATCATCACTATCATGCAATCCAACCAGACTTTCTCGTAGGACTAGCAGAGTCCCATTCCACACTAAATCTTTTTATTAAGTGCACTAGCTTCAGCGGGATAAAAACACTCTGAGTTAGCAATTCAAAAGCAAAGGTACAAGGGTTTCCTTAATGTAATGTGTAAATATGGATTTAAGCCAGGAGCTCCCTCGGCCCCCAGGGCTGCCTCTGCTCTCTCTAACGAACCCATCCTTTGGAGGGAGAATAGAGTAGGCAGTACAGCTTGAGATTCAGTCTCATGCGAAAGTTCCTGACCATCAGGTTTGTACAGCCAAAACAGTGTTGACAAAGGAGCTTGTGAACTACAAAGATGCTGTGGACAAGGCTAACACCCATTCTGGTTTGGTTTGAAAGCAGCTCTTTGCAAAATCCTGGCTATGGGTTAAATGATTTTCAAAGGACAGAAAGCTGAATGAGTTTTATGCTCCTTTCTTTTCTATTATCTTTCTAATACATCATCTAAATCCCTACCACTACAGTCCCTTCCTCCTCACTTCAGTGGAAAGGGAACAATTCAGAACTCAGAAGGGTGAGTTATTCCTAAGAAAGCCTGACCTATGCAAAATCTAGTAAGGGGATTAGCACGGACTTCTTGCCCGTTGCACCTTTATTTACGAGTAGTTCACAAAGGCGCACTGCTGATTCCCATTTAGTTTGTTATCCATTCTAATCCCAGTATTTTTCTGCTACTCTTGCTTCACTCTGAAATGTTTAGTCTGTGTCCTTAGGAGAGCTTTCTCTTCACAGGTGAGTTCTTCTTTATTGTCTCTATCAGACATCATCCAACCTGTCAAAGGCAGGCAATACTCTTTTCCAGGATCTCACTTTCTAGGTGCAGTCAAAATGCCTGCAAATATCTGCATAACTGACAAGTGAAATTATCTTCAGCATATGCTGAATAAACATCATGAAACGGTTATGGTATTGTATGGATCACAGTGGATAACATAAAGACGCATCATGCATTGTCCCCACTCAAGGTGATCTAAACTGTCTGGAGAGGCCTGACATCCAGAAAAGATGACCAGAAAAACAAAACAGTGTATGGAGTTTGGGAGAAGAGAGCCCGCTAAGAAGAGCCTGAGATGGCTAATAGACAGCTTCAAAGGAAGGTTACGATGTTGTTGAAGACAAAGAAGGGAAATTCCAATGACAGGGGTGAGGGAAACAGTTTTAGCAGAGACATAGAGGAATTCTGGAGCCCATTTGGATCATAATGAGAGGACGAGGGTGCCTGAAATCAAGACTTCAACCTGAGGCTTAGGGAAAACCTAGGCAGATGGGCTTGTACCAAACTACAGAGAACATTCCATAGTAGATCAGTCTGTCAAAAATATTCAACCAGGTGATATGGTGTGGTGGTTAAAGTACCATCTGAAAAATTGAGTCCAAATCCAGGCATTGCTTCCAGCTGGTTGTGAGTTCGTGGGGAAGTTACTTTCACCGGGTATCAAGAGAGGATCCTAGTAGTTTCCACTTACAGAGTAAGCGTGGGTAGATGGATATCACATATAGGGTGATTACCAGGACCAGCCTGGGCCAGGCCCTGTGGAGGCCCTGAGGATAGAGGTGAGCAAAACACATCTGATCCCCATCATACAGGGCCTAGGGCGAGGAGCTTGCATTTAATGGATCAAATGAAAGGCAGCAACATTTCTTGTTGCTGGTTTTAAACAGAGAAGTGTCATAATGAAAGTAACTTGGAGGCAAATAATCTAGTGATCAGGTGGTGGAAGATTCATACAGGGCGACTACAGCTCACGGCAGGTACCAGCTGGGGGTTTTGTAGCAGAAATATTAGAATGACTTTCTAGTTAAAAGCTATGAAAGACCAAAACTCTGAATTAAAAGGCATGTCATTCATTTGTATGTTGGCTGAGCTCTGAAGTGGTAAAACAGAAACAACATAGTTACAAGGGCACAGAACCTTTGGCATGATTCACCTTATATTTCACAATCATTATCTATATTCACTAAGGAAATGAGAAATCATTTAATGACTCATTACTTAGTCCTCCCAAGATTTAATAGTTGATTATAACAACTGAGCAGCAAACTACCTTTGTCAAGACTAAGGAAAACCCAGGCAACTCAAAATCATCTCTTGAGGCACTCATTAAGAAACAGGAATAAGTTAATGGAAAGAGCGCTGAGCTGAGGCCCAATAAATGTGTCGGGTCCTATTGCTGCCATTGTAACCTTGCAAAAAAATTACCTTGTCTTTTCGGGTCTCTTTCTTCAACATGAAGATGTGGAAACAGAGGTGCTCAAAAGTCCACTCAGCTCTCAAATTCCAGAATGTTATGACTCCAAATGTTGGTCATTCCAAGCAATCTACTCTTGTAGAGAGCATTATTATGTTCTCTTGATGGTTGTCGTAATTTTGAGTCATTTAATTAAGGAAGGATTGCACATAATAACGTAGAAGATATAGATGTAACAGTATTTTTCCTGAGGTGTACAGAAGCCAGCCATTGCTAGAGCCTATTATTAAATTTTTAGGAATATTAAAAGGCAGTTTGACATCAGGCTGTTAGGCTGGAATTGATTGTGGTGGGAGCATTTATACTCTGGACATTTGCAAATGCTACAAAGCATACTTTTTTTTTAAACTGGAGAACCAGTTGTTAAACATTCATCAGCACATTAAGCACATTAAGTGAGTTAAGTAAATCAATACTGTTAAACAACAAAGATCTTCTACTTCACAGTTTTTGAATTATGATTAGCTCCACAGTAGAAATAGAAACTGTTTCCAAGGGTAATTCAGAACAAATTAAGTACATTTAAGTAATGTGGAGCAAGACGTCATAAATAACAAGAGAAAACTTCTACTCTTCCATTTCATCTTTTTCCTATTGTCTTGAGATAATTTTGGTTTGTATAAATGAAAGCTACTGAGAAGATAGGGACCCTAATTCCATACCCCAGTTGGAAATCACAGTCAAGACTGCTAGCTATTAATAGAGTGACTTGTCCTCAGCGGGATGTCCTAGGAAGTGGATTAGCTTTGCATTAAACATCATTAGGGATAAACAAGAAAAACTCACCGAGGAGCACTGCCAGTGGCTTAACGTCAACCCGCAGAAAAGAGCTCAAGGCAAGCGTTACTCCTAATAAATATCCTGATACTGAATCTAAGGGGCTCTAAATTTGGTTTGCAAGATTGCCAACACATGTTACAATGCTTCCTGGGGCCCAGCACCACCACAGGATCGTTCTAAAGAGAGCCAGCAGTTGTGGGTGAGAGAAGAGTTTTAAATCTGGATTTAATTTCTCAAAAATGAAATAAATGTGTCTCTTTAAGGCTTTCGGCGTGCCTATTGACAAAAAAAGAATCACTGCCGATTTACAGGGCTACAGCACTGAAGTTTCATAAGTCTTTGTTTGAGAAGAGTGAGATGTTCGAAGCTAATTCATTACAAAATCCCTCCAGAGCATTCCAGATGATAATTAGAATTTGTATTGAAGAGAGTGACCAAGTACGATAATCCAAGGAAGATTTTATCTCTGGATTCTTGTATTTTTCTCACTGCTTTTTATCAACATGTGTTCTGTACAACAGTAAGAATAACAACAAAGATAAGTGGAAATATTAGTACTCGGTAGCTCATCTCATGGTAGGCAGTGCAAGCTATTTCAGATTGTGAGTGCTCACCCACATGGGAGTGCAATTTTTAGAGAAAATTTTTTAAAGAAAAATTGCTTAAGGATCTAGAATAGAAATCAAATCATATATCTTAAAACTCCATTTCTATCAGGAGTGTGAACTTTATATTCTCCAATTGTGTTGAACACAGGACCTCGTCTTAAGTTCCATTCCTAAGAGTAAGGCCCATAAAATGAGCAAATCATTCCTTTATGGACCTATCAAACCAAAGACTATTAGAATTATTAATAGCAGGAACATTTTGAAGTGTAGACCATTTGGAAATCACCAACATTTACAAAGTAGTCCTGTAAGCATTCTTAGGAAATAAAAGGATAAAAAGATTTTTTTCCCCAATGGAAAAGAATAACAAAGAGTTAGTGAAATCTTCAGCTCAAAAATTAATGTCAATGTTGTATGCCCAGCCAGGAATCTGTTTTCCTCTTCTAGTTCCTATGTATGTTGAATCTATGAATAAACATTTCCTGAGATAAGATGAAGAGGACAGAAAATAGTTGTAAAAACAAGGAAAGCATCAAATTAAGCTTCACAAGTGTAACCATATTCTCTCATTGATGTTGGCTTTATTATTATTAATTATGAATATTATTAGAACAACACAGTAATATACTTTTAACAGAAAAATGAGCAAAGTTTCTGTCATATAAAACATGAAAATCTCCTGTCACTCTCATGAAAAAGAATTATTGGTTGTGTGTAGTGATTTTCATTTCTGCTGGAATAATGGTATCTGTCAGTTGGGCAGAAAAAAAAGAACCATATTATAAAGTAAAAATGCTCACTTGAAATTTCCATGAAAATTCGGCAATGAAAAAAGACCTGTAAACAATATAGGCCTGATGCAGGGGATTCCTGCTGCCGCTACAAGCCAGCCCAGATGCATTAAAGGCATCACACTAACCACGCCTGACAGCGCAGGGGCGGGAGGCAGACATAATCTCATTATTTGGCTGTAGTTTGGACAGCTTCTAGGCACGACTTTAAAAACAGAATTCAAAAGATTGCTTTCTAAAATGGCTTTTTTTCCCATACAAGCTTCTGTTTCCAATTTGTATTCTCTCTCACACTCCACTCCTCTCCTCTCTCCCCTTCTTCACTAGCCCTCTTTTAGCTCCCTTGGTCACCTCCCTGCCTTCCCTCCCGACCTCTTGGCTATTTGTGGAGTGGTCACACACTTCCATGGGATTTCTTCTTTGCCTGTTATGAGCTAAATACAAATTGTCTCAATATTATGCTAACCAGGGAAGCCTGGGTTAGCCAACGACTCTCTCACATGTAAAGCTGTTGTTGTGTAGGGAAATGTTGGTGTGGGGCCAAATTTTTCTTAAACGATTTTACCGAACGCCATTATCAAGACACTAGATCTTTGGAAACATTTATACAAAACATGGTGATAGTGGGAACCAGATGCTTTAGCTTCTATTACCACACTTTTGGGAGGAAGGTCTTTTTCTTTTTTGTCCTGGTATAAAGAGTTAGTTTCCACACTTTATCATCAACATGTTGCAGTAAACTGTACCAAAGTTTGCCTCCATTAATCTGTGGCTGTTATTAATATCAAGGGAGAAGAGCTATAAATTCCCCTCTGACACGGTGTCAGTGGCGTGAACCCCAGATCGTCTCTAATCTAGAGATTAGATACTGAAGTGCTGCTTCAATTGTACAATATTATCACATCCTATCACCTGGCCCTGGTTCAAACTGGAGCATTTATTGACAATACTTCCCAAGCTGTTGCTAAGTTGTGAGCACTCCAGCTTATCTGTGCCTCCTTTTACAGCCTTAACCAGCAAGTCTCTCTCAGAGGAAGTGTCCTGCTAATAATACCACCAGAGGCAACCAGCCTATTTTCATTCCCCTTAATACAAATGGCCCTTGATAGTCATAACCATTTATTTACCCAAAGTCACCTTTTTTTTTTTTTGAGGAAGACTGCCACTGAGCTAACATCTGTGCCAGACTTCCTCTACTTTATGTGGGATGCCTCCACAGCATGGCTTGATGAGCTGTGCCAGGTCCTCACCAGGGATCCCAACCTATGACCCTGGGCATGAACTTAACCACTGCACCACAGGCTGGCCCCACTCTCAAAGTTACTTTTTAAAGTGAAAAGATCAGTCTCCTCTGATTTTTTTTGGACCTGTGTTAATTTCAAATTCCTGTCTCTTTCTCTCCTTGGATTTTTTATTGACCTCCTGAAAACCATATGAAGATACCAGGAACTATTCGTTGTCATCCATGGCCTTTCTTTTCCCCCCATAGAAGATGACTTAGGTGCATCTCTTTAGTAGGAATGGTGACTCAAGCACTTTAGGTAAGCAAGTGGATGCCAGTGACCTCGCTATAGTAGACAGTGAAGGTAGCAAAACAGCTGGAGATATCTGAGGTGAAAACCTGTCTTTTCTACTGAAAACAAGACTTTCCAAGTTTTGGGGATCATTGGAGTTTTATGAATATACAATTGTATACATACAAAACACTGGGTAATGCTGAATCTGCTTGGCTTCTCCACTTGCACGTCTACGTGAAGGTAAGGTGTAAGGCATCTCACACTCAAAAGGAGCAAAAGTGAACTGCAGATCATCCCAGCAAATCCACCCTCGACAATATTCCCCACCCTAGTTTCTAGCAGCGGCATGCTCCTTGTTGTTTAGGGCATAATCCCAGCATCTTCTCTGATTTTTTTTCACCCTCCATCCAGTCATTCAACAAATCCTATGGGCTTACCACTCAAATCCAACCACTACCCACCACTACTTCTCGGGTCTAAGCCACTACATGTTCTTACATGAATTTTTGCATTCACATCTTGATTAGTCTTTAGCCTTTCACTCTCCCTCCTTTCAAATCTTTCCTTAACAGAGCCGCCAGAGTGATTCTTGTTTTTGCTTTATTTTATTATTTTATTGAGGTCATATTGGTTTATAACATTGTGTAATTTCAGGTGTACATCATTATATTTCAGTTTCTGTATAGACTGCACTGTGCTCACCACCAATAGTCTAGTTTTTATCCGTCACCATACATTTGTGCACCTTTATCTCTTTTGCCCACCACCTTATCTCCTTCCCCTCTGGTAACCACTAATCTATTCTCTTTATGCATGTGTTTGTTTATCTTGCACATGTGAGTGAAATCATGTGGTGTTTGCCTTTCTATGTCTGGCTTATTTCACTTAACAGAATACCCTAAAAGTCCATCCATGTTGTTGCAAATGGGACACTTTTGTCTCTTTTTTATGGCTGAGTAGTATTCCATTGCATATATATATCACATCTTCTTTATCCATTCATCAGTTGCTGGGCACTTGAGTTGCTTCCACATCTTGGCTATTGTGAATTATGTTGCTGTGAACATGAGGGAGCACAAATCTCTTTGAATTGTTGATTTCATGTTCTTTGGATAAATACCCATTGGTGGGATAGTTGGATCATATGGTATTTCTATTTTTAATTTTTTGAGAAATCTCCATACTGTTTTCTATAGTGGCTGCACCAGTTTGCACGCCTACCAGCAGTGTGTGAGGGTTCCTTTTTCTCCACATCCTCTCCAATGTTTGTTATCTTTTGTCTTGGTAATTATAGCCATTCTGACAGGTGTAAGGTGATATCTCGTTGTAGCTTTGATCTGCATTTCCCTAATAATTAGCAATGTTGAACACCTTTTCATGTGCTTTTGGCCATCTGTATATCTTCTTTGGAAAAGTATGTTCATATCCTCTGCCCATTTTTTGATCGGGTTGTTTTTTGTTGTTGTTGTTGAGATGTTGAGTTCTTTATATATTTGGAAATTAACTCCTTGTCAGATATATGATTTGCAAATATTTTCTCCCGGTTGCTGGGTTGTCTTTTCATTTTGTTCATGGTTTCTGTTGCCTTGAAGGAAATTTTTAGTCTGATGTAGTCCCATTTGTTTATTTTTTCTTTTGTTTCCCTTGTCTTAGTAGACCCGGTATTGGAAAAGATGCTGCTAAGACCAATGCCAAAGAATTTAATGCCTATATTTTCTTCTGGGAGTTTTATGCTTTCAGGTCTTACATGAAGACTTTAATCATTTTGAGTTGATTTTTGTGTGTGGTATAAGGTAATGGTGTACTTTCATTCTTTTGCAAGTGGCTGTCCACTTTTCCCAACACTATTTATTGAAGAGACTTTCCTTTCTCCTTTGTATGTTCTTGGATCCTTTGTCAAAGATTACCTGTCCATAGATGTGTGGTTTTATTTCTGGGTTTTCAATTTTGTTCCATTGATCTGTGTGTCTGTTTTTGTGCTAGTACCATGCTGTTTTGATTACTATAGCTTTGTGGTATATTTTGAAGTCAGGGATTGTGATGCCTCCAGCTTTGTTCTTTTTTCTCAGGATTGCTTTGGCTATTCAGGGTTTTTCATTGTTCCATAAAAATTTTAAGATTCTTTGTTCTATTTCAGTGAAGAATGTCATTGGGATTCTGATTGGGATTGCATTGAATCTGTAGATTGCTCTAGGTAATACAAACTTTTTTTTTTAAAGATTGGCACCTGAGCTAACAACTGTTGCCAATCTTCTGTTTTGTTTTTTTTTATCTTTTGGTTTTTCTTCCCAAATGCCCCCAGTACATAGTTGTATATTTTAGTTGTGAGTCCCTCTAGTTGTGGCATGTGGGATGCCACTTCAACATGTCCTGATGAGCAGTGCCATGTCCATGCCCAGGATCCAAAAGGGTGAAACCCTGGACCACCAAAGCAGAGCACGCGAACTTAACCACTCAGCCCCGGGGCTGGCCCCAGTACAGACATTTTTAACTATGTTTATTCCTCCAATCCACGAGCATGGATTACTTTTCCATTTCTTTATGTCTTCTTTGATTTCCTTCAATAATGTCTTATGGTTTTCATTTTATAGGTCGTTCACCTCCTTGGTTAAGTTTATTCCTGGATATTTTATTCTTTTTGTTGCTAGTGTAAATGGGACTGTATTCTTGACTTCTCTTTCTTTTAGTTTGGTATTAGTCTATAGAAATGCAACTGATTTTTGTAAGTTGATTTAGTACCTTGCAACTTTGCTGTAGTTGATTATGTCTAACAGTTTTCCAGTGGATTCTTTAGGGTTTCTATATAGAGAATCATGTCATCCCTAAACAGTGAGAGTTTCACTTCTTCCTTCCCAATTTGGATCCCTTTTATTTCTTTCTCTTGCCTAATTGCTCTGGCCAAAACCTCCAGTACTATGTTAAATAGGAGTGGCAAGAG
Source organism: Equus asinus (assembly GCF_041296235.1). NCBI lineage: Eukaryota > Metazoa > Chordata > Mammalia > Perissodactyla > Equidae > Equus > Equus asinus. The sequence goes on from NC_091792.1 coordinate 6,483,108, forward strand.
TAGGCATCCTTAACTTGTTCCTATTCTCAGAGGGATAGCTTTCAGTTTTTCACTGTTAATTATGATGTTGGCTGTGGGTCTGTCATATATGGCCTCTGTTATGTTGAGGTACTTTGTTTCTACATACTCATTTTAATGAGACTTTTCAATCATAAATGGATGTTGGATCTTGTCAAATGCTTTCTCTGCATCTATTGAGATGATCATTGTGATTTTTATCCCTCATTTTGTTAATGTGGTGTATCACATTGTTTAATTTGCAGATGTTGAGCCATCCCTGCAACCCTGGTCTAAATACGGCTTGATCATGGTGTATGATCCTTTTAAGGTATTGCTGTATTTCATTTGCCAATATTTTGTTGAGGATTTTTGCATCTATGTTCATCAGTGATATTGGCCTGTAATTTTCCTTCTTCATTTTGTCCTTGTCTAGTTTTGATAGCAGTATAATGTTGACCTCATAGAGTGAGTTAAGAAGCATTCCGTCTTCTTCAATTTTTTGGACTAGTTTGAGAAAGATAGGTATTTAATCTTCTTTGACTGGTAGAATTCTCCAGAGAAGCCATCTGCTGCTGGACCTTTGTCTTTTGGGAGGTTTTTGATTACTGTTCAATCACTTTACTTGTGACTGGTCTATTCAGATTCTCTATTTCTTCTTGATTCAGTTTTGGGAGTTTCTATGAGTCTAAGAATTTATCCATTTCTTCTAGGTTATCCAATTTGTTGGCATATAGTTTTTCATAGTATTCTCTTATAATTCTTTGTATTTCTGTGACATCCACTGTAATTTCTCCTCTTTTGTTTTTAATTTTATTTATCTGAGTCTTCTCTCTTTTTTACCTTAGTGAGTCTGGCTAAGGGTTTGTCAATTTTATCTTCTCAAAGAACTAGTTTTTAATTTCATTGATCCTTTCTATTGTTTTTTATAGTCTCTAGTTAATTTATTTCTTCTCTAATTTTTATTATTGCCCTCCTTCTGCTGACTTTGGGCTTTGTTTCTTTTGCTTTTTCTAGTTCTGTTAGGTGTATTTAAGATTACTTATTTAAGATTTTTCTTGTTTGTGAGGTAGGGCTGTATTGCTATAAATTTCACTGTTAGAACTGCTTTTGCTGCATCCCATGAGAGTTGATATGTTGTGCTTTCATTTTCATTTGTCTCCAAGTATTTTTTTATTTCTCCTTTGATGTCTTCATTGATCCAACAGTTGTTCAGTAGCATGTTGTTTAGTCTCCACATATATGTGACTATCCCAGCCTTTTTCTTGTAGTTGATTTCTAGTTTCATAGCATTGTGGTCAGAAAGATCCTTGATATTGTTTCAATCTTCTTAAATTTATTGAGGCTTGCCTTGTTTTGCAACACATGGTCTATCTTTGAGAATGTTTCATGTGTACTGGAAAAGAATGTGTAATTTGCTGTTTGGGATGGAATGTTCTCTGTATATCTATTAAGTCCATCTGATTTAGAGTTTCATTTAAATCCACTATTTCCTTGTTGACTTTCTGTCTGAATGATCCATCCATTGATGAAAGTGGGGTGTTGATGTCCCCTATTATTACTGTATTGCTGTCAATTTCTCCCTTGAGGTGTGTTAATAGTTGCTTTATATACTTTGGTGCTCCTGTGTTAGGTGCATATATATTCATAAGTGTTATGTCCTCTTGGTGGAGTGTCCATTTTATCATTATATACTGTCCTTCTTTGTCTCTCATTGTCTCTTTTATCTTGAAGTCTGCTTTGTCTGATATACAGATGGCAACACCTGCTTTCTTTTGCTTGCCATTTGTTTGGTGTATCATTTTCTGTCCCTTCTCTGAGCCACTATTTGTCTTTAGAACTAAGATGTTTTTCCTGGAGGCAGCATATTGTTGGTCTTTTTTTTTTAATCCATCCAGCCACTCTGTGTCTTTTGATTGGAGAATTCAATCCATTTACATATAGAGTGATTATTGATATACGAGAGCTTAATACCACCATTTTATCTTTTGTTTTCCAGTTGTTCTATATTTCCACTGTTTCTTTTCCCCTATATTTCTGACTGCCATTTCAGTTGGCTGGTTTTCTGTGATAGTTTTCTCAGTTTTCTCTTTATTTATGATTTGTGGCTTTGCTCTGATTTTTTGTTTTGTGATTACCATGAGGTTTGTATAAAGATCTCATTGATGAGATAGTCCATTTTCTGATTGCCTCTTATCTCCATTAACCTAAGTAGGTTCCATCTTTTTCCTCTTCCCCTTCTGAGTTATTGTTGTCACAAATTGTTCTTTTTTGTGCTGTTAGTTTGTGACTAAATTGATGTGTTTATAATTATTTTTGATGCTTTCCTTCTCTTTATCTTTTATGTTATAATTAAGTGTTTACTAACATATTCTGATATAGAGCTGCAATTTTCTGATTCTATCTGTCTACTATTCCTTGTTCAAGGTTTTGTAAACTTTCGCTTTTTAGTTTCAGATGGGAGGGCTCCTTTCAATGTTTCTTGTAAGGCAGGCCTAGGGCAATGAACTCCCTCAACATCTGTTTATCTAGGAAGGCTTTTTTTCTACATCATACCTGAAAGTTACTTTCTCTAGATAAAGTATTCTTGGCTGAAAGTTTTTGTCTTTCAGTGTTTTGAACACATTATTCCATTTTCTCCTAGTCTTTGAGGTTTCTGCTGCAAAATCCACTGAAAGCCTGATAGGTGTTCCTTTGTAGGTTATTTTTTTCTTCCTTGCTTCTCTTAATAATTTTTTTCTTCATTGACTTTTGCCAGTCTTACTATTATATGTCTTGGAGAAGGTCTTTTTGCATTGTGTAATTAAGAGTCCTATTGACTTTATCTACTTGGAAGTCCAGTTCTTCCCCCAAGTTTGGGAAGCTCTCAATTATTTCTTTGAACAAGCTCTTTGCTCCTTTCTCTCTTCTCCCTCTGGAATATCTATGAGATCCTTACATTTCTTTTTCTAATTGGGTTGGATAGTTCTTGAAGAATTTCTTCATTTTTTGTAAATCTTAGTTTTCTTTCCTCCTCCACTTGAAGCATTTCTATATTTCTATCCTCTTAATCACTAATTCTATCCTCCATAAAATCAACTCTATTTTCTATGATTTCTAAATTGTTTTTTAATCTCATTAATCGTGGTCTTCATATCCAGAATTTCTGTTTGGTTTCTGTTTAGAGCTTCAATTTCTTTGGTGAAGTATTCCTTCTGTTCATTAATTTTATTCCTGAGCTCATTGAACTGTCTTTCTGAGTCTTCTTGTAACTCATTGAGTTGCTTCACGACAACTATTTTGAATACTCTGTCATTTAGATTGTAAATTTCTGTAACATCAGGATTGATTTCTGGAGACTTGTCTTTTTCCTTCTGCTCTGAAGTGTTACGGTAGTTCTTCATGGTGTTTGATGAATAGATCCTTTGCCAGCACATTTGTGGTAGTTTCAGGTCACAAATTCCACCTACTACCACTTGGGGGGGTAGGAGCTACGTTTTCTGATCCCACTCCATCTGCTCAAGTTGTTTCAATAGGGCTGTTCTGCCTTTGCATGCTGGATGCAGCCACTTGGCAGGTCACACACGCCTGCACAAGTAGGGCTTCAGTCCTCTGCTGGCAGGTTGCTCTCATGTGGTCTGGACCATTGTGCTTGGCTGAGCTGCTGGGCTAGGCAAGAGAGAAGGGTTTCTTTCTTTCTCAAGTGGGCCAGCTCTGCACTCAAGCACAGCTTGACTGAGCTACTGTGCTTGGTCAGCAGGGCTCCTTCTCAGGGGCTGAGCTGCTGCCAGTTGGTGGGGAGTGATCCCACAGACAGGGCCTCTGTGGCACAATGGGTGTTCTTGTGCACCAAGCTGGGAAATGTTCATGCATAGGCCAGGCTGCCCTTGCCTCCTCCTATAATTGCACCAGGCACTGTGTGAGGACCTGTGACCTGGATCACTGCTACTGGGGAGGGGGTGGTGTCTGCTCACCCAGTTCCACTGTTTCCCGGGGATCCAGTCCACCCACCTTCAGATGGATGGCTGCACGGATCTATTAGGTGTCCTATTATGTCATGTAGGGAATCCTCTGTTGGTTAATGAATATCCATTTAGTTGTAACTTAAAGTGGAGAGACAAAGGGAACAACTCACTGCACCATGTGACATCACTCCTCCAGAGAGATTCTTTTTACAGCACTTCAGATTGCAGCAATCTTATACTCGACAGTGTCCCTTCCCTGACAAAGGAACAACAAACCTTGAAATCCATTATAATGGTCTACAAGGCTCTGCAAAAGCTGGTCATCAGGGCTGGCCCCATAGCTGAGTGGTTAAGTTTGCACACTCTGCTTTGGTGACCCAGGGTTTCACCAGTTTGGTTCCTGGTCACAGACATGGCACTGCTCATCAGGCCATGCTGAGGCAGCATCCCACATAGCACAACCAGAAGGACCTACAACTAGAATATACAACTGTTTACTGGGGTCTTTGGGGAGAGGAAGAAGAGAAAAAAAAAAAAAAGATTGGCAACAGTTGTTAGCTCAGGTGCCAGTCTTCAAAAAACAAAGATGGTCATCATCTCCTCCTACTCTCCACCTTTCCAACTTTACTCCAGCAACAAAGGTCACTTTGTTTCAACAGTGTCAATCTCCCCTGCAGGGTGTTTGCATGCCATGTTTGCTGGCATCCTGAATGTCCACATGGGTCACCCCTTTGTCTCTTTTAGGCGTCTACTCAAACATCTCTGTGATGCCTTCTTCATCTAGATATTTAAATTTTTAAGCCCACATCCCTCTGTATCCCCTTTCTCCATTTTCATTTTTCTTCTTAGAACTTTTCACAATGTATTATCTATTTATTATCTATGATATTTATTGCCCATCTCCCCTCACTAGATTATCAGCTCCATGAGGGTAGGTATGTACATCTGTTTCATTTGCTACTTTATTCATAGAGCTTAAGAAATGCCTGGAATGTAGAGGCACACAATAAATATTTGTAGAATATTTAGGTGTCTCTGTATTTATTGCACATCATTGAGTGTGTCATCTGTGTTTGGTTTGTTGGCATGATATGTATTATTTTTGGGAGGAGGGGATGAGTAGAATTACTAATATTGGAATAAAACTTGAGAAATCTAAATTGGCATGCCTTTACCACACTTCCTCTCTCCCAAGACTCCTTCATAATAGTGACAACATAGAACAAAAAGTCTGTTGTCATTCAGTCTATTGTCACAGTTGTTTACACTGGTGTCAGTTCCCTGTCTCATTTTTCCTATGCTACATGGGTCTTAAATATTTTGAATATGAACCTTAGATCAAATTCATGGTCATTAACTAGGAATTAAGGTATCAATAAATGTCTAAAAAATGAAAAGCAGACGGAATTATGTTGAAGGACAAACAGGCTAGAGGAAACTTCAGCCCAGAGCACTTGCATGAGGGGCTTGCAGTGGAAGAAGAAGTTATTCTTTCAAGAATAATCTTGGAGAGGCCCATGACTCCATCTTGGCAATAAAAAAAAAAGAAAAAGAAAAAGAATTAATGAAAGAAAAACATGTGTAAGAATTGGAGCTGGACTATGGGGCTTAAATGAAGATCTGTTTATGCCACAGTTGTATCAGTTGCCTTGTTTATACCACTCTCACCCAGATAGCTCTTATTGACAAACAAGAACAAGTGGTCTTCTCAATTGAAAAACTGAGCTATCTGCCTAGGAAGATCAAGTGTGCATGTTTGGGACTCAAAAAGACCTTGATAAATCTGTCTTTTTACAGAACCCTCAGTAAACTATTGTTTTCCTCACCCTATACCACAAAGTGAGGCCTGTCAGCCAGCCAATTCCACCCATGTACCCAGAATTCCCAAGCTTCTCATTGGTGGGAGAGTCCCTGGAACCTGTGGACGACCTGGAACCATGCCTACCTGAAAAAAGGAAAGAAAACTCATCACAAGCTATCTGAAATTATCACTTTTTAAAATTTCATTCTCAAACATGAGTGAGCAACAAAAGACTTCAAGACATATAGGCAAAATCAACTTGAAAATCTATAGTAGATAGGAGAAAGTACAGACTTCTGTCCCAAAGATGGGCAAATGAGTTCCTTTCCGGGGATTTTTGGATATGGGGCCAAGAAAGTTAGCATAGTCTATCTACAACCATTTAAGACTGAGAGATGCAAAATCCATAGCTTTTGCTACCTATGCTTTTTCGCTACATGGAGAAAGCTAATCTATAGTAAGAAAGAAGGAGAAATGAGCACCCAAAGAGAAGCAGAAATGAGAGACAGAAAGTTTTATCAGCATCTAAATTATATTTGTTTTAGCTGTTTCTGAGGCCCAAATATATCAATGCTTTGTCAGTAGCTTGACATGCTCATATAATTGTACTAAGTTCCTTTCTTTAAAGAGTTAGTTTGAGGTAATTCCTAAAAAATGCATTGTCTTTATATATTATCCAAGAAGACATTATACATTTTTGTGATAATGCACCAAAATTAATTCTTCAAGAATAAATGTTAGAAGTGACAAGTCAAAAAAAAATCACCCTGAATTTACTTATTTAACCTATATTTTCCCCTTTACACTACTAAGATGCTATACAGATATTCCAATAGTACTGCTGTTTTCAAAGATGACTTTAGGACTGAGTTTTTGGAATAGTCTTCTGAATATTTTATAGAGAGCATTACAGTGTTTCTAAAGATTCATGTCAGTGAAGGTGGTAAATACCATATTATTTCAATTTCCACTTTTATAAATTAGTCAGTTAATTAGTCAGAATGTGATATCTTCCTGAGTACACTGAGTACAGATGGGAGAATTAAGAATAAATGAGCATATTTAGCCTCAATCACTCAACATCTTAATCTCACCACTGAGTGTCAAAAGCCACTATGATGTGCTTTTTCTTTTCTTGGTGAGAAAGATTGTCCTTGACCTAACATCTGTGCCAATCTTCCTCTATTTTGTATGTGGGATGCCTCATACACAGCTTGCTGAGCGGTATGTAGGTCCACACCTAAGATCCATACCTGCAAACCTCAGGCTGCCAAAGCGGAGCATGCAAACCCAATCACTATGCCACCAGGCCAGCCCCGACTATGAGGGTTTGACCATAATGTTGTAAATTATTTTTGTCCTTAGTCATAACATGATGATTTATTTTGAATCCATATTGGACCCTTATTTAAATATAATTATAAAGTAATAAAGAATTTACACTTGTTTAGATAAGCTAGGTTATGCTGTGGGATATTTGGCAATGGTCCCAAATTCTCAGAAGTGTTTTTTGTGTTCATTCACAGAATATATCCAGGATCTCATCAAGATGGCAGTGTAAGCAGACTCTGAACTCATCTGCTCCCACGAACACAACCAGGTTACAACTATTTTTGGAAAAATTACCCCAGATTGAAAACTGAAAACTGGATAAAAAGAACCCCCACAATAAGGGACAGTCTTGACTAAGGCAGAAGAGGCAGAAATTCCTGCTGGAGAGGAAAAATCCACCTTTGGGAGCAGAGGAGCTTCTCAGCTGGCCAGGAGGGAGACACCCTCATGTACTCAGCCCTCCCTGGAGGAGTGAGGTCTGGAAAGGGGGCTGATACTGCTATAAGCATCCTTCAGACTCAGCCCAACTGAGACGGGGGTCTTACTGTCTGGCTTTGCTGGCTATTAACTGCAGCGAGGATACCCCCAGAAAAGCTGTGGGCTGAAAGCCGAAAAGACTTGGGTCTTAAAGGGCCCACGCACAAACTCACTCATTGAAGCAAACTAAAATCACCAGAGAGAAGGCTGACAGTCCTTTGGTGAAACGACACTCACCTGCTGGGCTCTGGGGGCATCTTGGTGAGAGGAGGGACCTCTCGGGAGACTGAGACATTGGTGGGTGCCATTGCTCTGAACTGGTCCAGGCGTGCTGATGCACACCCTGGTGTGTGCCAGTGAGGTTCATCCCTTGGCCTGTTAGCCCAGGGGCCTGCCATGCCCACTAGAGCACAGATTTAACTCAGTTCAGCCAGGGCAGGCAGCCCGCCCTAGGGACTGGCCTCACCTAACAGCAAGCCCTCAGGCTACTTTTCAGCCTGCATTGACTGGGTGCCTTGATCCTCTACAGGCAGGCAAGGGTGTCTGCCTCTGTGGGGCAGGGCCTGTGTGAGGACCAGTTGAACTGTGGGGAGCATTGGTGGAGAGGTGGGAGCCTCTGCAGTGCAGTGTCAGGGTACACTCCAGAGGGTTGAGAAGTTTGCAAGGACCAGGACTATGTTGATGGTGTGTGTGGTCCTGTAGGGGGTGAGGCTTATCAGCTTGGCAGAAGACCTGTGCTTCACAAATAGCCATAAAAAGGATCAGCCCCACCTTCCAAAGCCTGAAACAGTTGAGTGCCCCCATGCCTAGGGCCAGCCCCACTCAGCTGCACTCCTAAGAGAACTGACAACAGCCTTGTAGGTCTGAGGCCTATCACAACTGTAAGCCCCTGAGCCTAGCAACCAGCTACACTGGGTACCAATGCAATTAGAGGAAAATTGCAATAGGAGTGTGCTGGTAGACTTTGTAACCAACAGTGCTGAGGCTCCCCAAACCAGATTTACAAACAGCTGGCCAGGGAAGGAAAGACTAGACTCCCTGGATACCTGCAGTGGGAGCAACTCTGCCACAGCAGAAGGACACAAGTAGCCCACAAAGGGGTCAGTCCTGGATCTTCTGGACTGGTGACGAGAAGGAAGCACACTGCTGGGCCTCATAAGGCATCTCATACATAAGGCCACTTCTCCAAGATCAAGAGACATAGCCAACTCACCTAATTCATAGAAATAAGCACAGAGAAAGAGGCATAATGAGGAGACAAAGGAATACTTTCCAAGCAAGGGGACAGGACAAAACCCCAGAAAAAGGACTAAATGAAACAGAAACAAGCAACCTATTTGACAAAGAGTTCAAACAAAATATCATGAGGATGCTCACAGATATTGGGGAGAAGACTGTATGAATACAGTGAGCACATCAGCAAAGAACTGGAAGATATAAAAGAAAGCTCAGAAATGAAGAATACAATACTGGAAATGAGAAATTCACTAGAGGGACTCAATAGCAGAGTAGAGGATGCAGAAGAATGGATCAGCGAGCTAGAAGAAACACTAGAGGAAAACACCCAAGCAGAACAGAAAAAAGAATTAGACAGAATGAGAACAGTCTAAGGGAACTCTGGGACAACATCAAGCGTGCTAACATTTGGATTATAGGTGTCCCAGGAGAAAAGAGAGACAAAGGGGCAGAAAATTTATTTGAAGAAATAATAGACGAAAATTTTCCTAAGCTGAGGAAGGAAGCAGACATCCAAGTTCAGGAAGCACAGAGAGCTCCAAATAAGATAAGCCCAAAGAGGCCCACACCAAGACATATTATAATTAAAATGTCCAAAATTAAAGATAAAGAGAGAATCTTAAAAGCAGCAAGAGAAAGGCCACAAGCGACATACAAAGGAAAGCCCATCAGGCTATCAGTGGACTTCTCAGCTGAGTCCCTACAGGCAAGAAAAGAATGCCACGATGCATTTAAAGTGCTAAAAGGAAAAAACCTACAGCCAAGAATACACTATCCATCAAGGTTGTCATTCAGAATGGAAGGAGAGATGAAGAGCTTCCCATACAAGCAAAAACTAAAGGAGTTTATCACAAAGAAACCAGTTCTACAAGAAATGCTGAAGAGACTTATTTAAGTGGGAAAGCAATGACCAACAATAGAGATAAAAAAAATAGTTATCAAAAAAGAAAACAACAACAAAAAACAGTCAATAAAATCACTTGTAAAGGTAAAAATATAGTAAAGGTAGCAGATTAACTACCTGTGAAGATAATATGAAGGTTAAAAGACAAATGTACTAAAATCACCTATTTCAATGATAAGAGGGTAATGGGTAGACATACACTAAACAAGAGACTATATATGATTTGAAAAACATAAAATGTGGGAGGAGGGGAATGAAAAAGTAGAGCTTTTAGAAAGAGGTCAAGCTAAAGAGTCTATCAACTCGATATAGACTGCTATATACATAGACTATTAAATAGGATCCTCATGGTAATCACAAATCAGAAACCTATAACAAGCAAGAAAAAAAGTAAGACAAGAGAAACCAAACATATTACTAAAGATATCCATCAAACCACAAGGGGAAAGAGCAAGAGAAGAAGAAAGAAACAGAGAAGAAGTACTGAAACACCCAGAAAAAAAAGTAACAAAATGGCAATAAATACATAGTTATCAATAGCTACTTTAAACGTCAATGGACTAAATGCTCCAATCAAACGCCATAGGGTGGCCAATTGGATAAAAAACAAGACTCAGGTATATGCCGCATACAAGAGACACACTTCAGACCTAAAGACACTCACAAACTGAAAGTGAAAGGATAGAAAAAGACATTCCATGGAAATGACAAAGAAAAGAAAGCGGGGGTAGCGATATTTACGTCAGACAAAATAGACTTTAAAACAAAAACTGTAACAAGAGACAAAGATGGGCACTACATAATGATAAAGGGAACAATCCAACAAGAAAATATAACACTTGTAAATATCTATGCACCCAACATAGGAGCACCAAAATATATAAAGCAATTATTAACAGACGTAAATGGAGAAATAGACAGTAACACAATAATAGGAGGGGATTTTAACACTCCACTTACAGCAATGGATAGATCATCCAAACAGAAGATCAATAAGGAAACATTGGCCTTAAAGGACACATTAGACCAGATGGACTTAGTAGATATATACAGACTATTCCATCCAAAAACCACAGAATACACATTCTTTTCAAATGCCCATGGAACATTCTCCGGGATTGATCACATATTAGGCCACAAAACAAGCCTCAATAAATTTAAGAAGATCGAAATAATACCATGCATCTTTTCTGACCACAAAGGTATGAAACTAGAAATCAATTACAGGAAGAAAACCAGAAAAGCCACAAAAATGTGGAGAGTAAACAAAATGCTACTGAACAACAATTGGGTCAATGAAGAAATCAAAAGAGAAATAAAAAATACCTGGAGACAAATGAAAATGAAAATACAACATGCCAAAATCTGTGGGATACAGCAAAAGCAGTTCTAAGAGGGAAGTTTATAGCAATTCACGCCTACCTCAACAAACAAGAAAAATCCTAAATAGACAATCTAAAAGTGCATCTAAAGCCACTGGAGAAAGAACAACAAACAAAGCCCAAAATCAGCACAAGGAAGGAAATAATAAACATCAGAGCAGAAATAAACGAAATACAGACTAAAAAAAAATAGAAAAAATTAATGAAACCAAGAGCTGGTTCTTTGAAAAGATAAACAAAATTGACAAACCCTTAGCTAGACTCACCAACAAAAAAAGAGAGAAGGCTCAAATAAATAAAATCAGAAATGAAAGAGGAGAGATTACAATGGACACCTCAGAAATACAAAAGATAATAAGAGAATACTATGAAAAGCTATATGCCAACAAATTGGATAATCTAGAAGAAATGGATAAATTCTTAGAAACACACAACCTTCCAAAACTGGACCAAGAAGAAGTAGAAAATTTGAATAGACCGATCACCAGTAAGGAGATTGAAACAGCAATCAAAAACCTCCCAAGAAATAAAAGTCTAGGACCAGATGGCTTCCCTGGTGAATTTCACCAAACATTCAAAGAAGACTTAATACCTATCCTTCTCAGACTCTTCCAAAAAACTGAAGATGAGGGGAGGCTTCCTAATTCATTCTACAAAACCAATGTTATCCTGATACCAAAACCAGAGAAGGATAACACAAAAAAATAAAATTACAGGCCAATATCACTGATGAACATTGATACAAAAATCCTCAACAAAATATTAGCAAATCAAATACAACAATACATTAAATAGATCATACATTATGATCAAGTGGGTTTCATTCCAGGGATGCAGGGATGGTTCAACATCCGCAAATCTATCAACGTGATACACCACATTAACAAAATGAAGAATAAAACTCACATGATCATCTCAATAGATGCAGAGAAAGCATTTGACAAGATACAGCACCCATTTATGATAAAAACTGAATAAAATGGATATAGAAGGAAAATACCTCAACATAATAAAGGCCATATATGACAAACCCACAGCAAATATCATTCTCAATGGAGAAAAACTGAAAGCTGTCCCTCTAAGAACAGGAAACAGACAAGGATGCCTGCTGTCACCACTCTTATTTAACATAGTATTGGAAGTCCTAGCCAGAGCATTCAGGCAAGTAAAAGAAATAAAAGGGATTCACATTGGAAAAGAAGAAGTGAAACTGTCACTCTTTGCAGACGACATGATTTTATATCTAGAAAACCCCAAAGAATCCACTAAAAAACTTTTAGAAACAAAAAAAGAATACAGTCAAGTCACGGGATACAAAATCAACGTACAAAAATCGGTTGTGTTTCTATACACTAACAACGAAATAGCGGAAAGAGAAATTAAGAATACAATCCCATTGACAATTGCAACAAAAAGAATAAAATACCTAGGAATAAACTTAACCAAAGAGGTGAAAGATCTCTACACCAAAAACTATAAAACATTGTTGAAAGAAATCGAAGAAGACACAAAGAAATGGAAAGATATTCCGTGCTCTTGGATTGGAAGAATTAACATCATTAAAATGTCCACACTTCCTAAAGCAATCTACAGACTCAACGCAGTCCCTATCAAAGTTCCAACAACACTTGTCACAGAAATAGAACAAAGAATCCTCAAATTTATATGGAACAACAAAAGACCCCGAATAGCCAAAGGAATCCTGAGGAAAAAGAACAAAGCTGGAGGTATCACAGTCCCTGATTTCAAAATATACTACAAAGCCATAGTAACCAAAACCGCATGGTACTGGCACAAAAACAGACACATAGATCAATGGAACTGAAGTGAGAGCCCAGAAGTAAACCCACACGTTTATGGATAGCTAATATTCGACAAGGGAGCCAAGAGCATACAATGGAGAAAGGAGAGTCTCTTCAATAAATGGTGTTGGGAAAACTGGACAGCCACGTGCAAAAGAATGAAAGTAGACCATTCCCTTACACCATGCACAAAAATCAACTCAAAATGGATTAAAGACTTGAATGTAAGACCCGAAACCATGAAACTTCTAGAAGAAAACATAGGCAGTACACTCTTTGACATCGGTCTGAGCAGCATATTTTCAAGTACCATGTCTGACTGGGCAAGGGAAACAAAAGAAAAAATGAACAAATGGGACTACCCTACATCAAACTAAAAATCTTCTGCACATCAAAGGAAACTGTCAACAAAACGAAAAGACAGCCTAACAATTGGGAGAAGATATTTGCAAACCATATATCACATAAGGGGTTAATATCCAAAATATACAAAGAACTCTTATAGCTCAACAACAAAAAAAACCAACAATCCAATTAAAAACTGGGCAAAGGATCTGAACAGAGATTTCTCCAAACAAGATCTACGGATGGCCAACAGGCATATGAAAAGATGCTCACCATCATTAGCTATCAGGGAAATGCAAATCAAAACTACAATAAGTACACCTCACTCTAGTCAGAATGGCTATAATTAACAAGCAGGAAACAAGTGTTGGAGCACATGTGGAGAGAAGGAAACCCTTGTACACTGCTGGTGGCAGTGCAAACTGGTGCAGCCGTACGGAAAGCAGTATGGAGTATCCTCAGAAAATTTAGAATAGATCTACCATATGATCCAGCTATCCCACTGCTGGATATTTATCCAAAGAACTTGAAAATGCAAAGGCATAAAGATACTTGCACCCCTATGTTCATTGCGGCATTATACACAATAGCCAAGACTTGGAAGCAACCTAGGTACCCATCAAGGGACGAATGGATAAAGAAGATGTGGTATTTATACACGATGGAATACTACTCAGCTATAAGAAATGATGAAATCCGACCATTTGTGACAACATGGATGGACCTTGAGGGTATTTTGCTGAGTGAAATAAGTCAGAGGGAGAAAGTCAAATATTGTATGATCTCATTCATAAGTAGAAGATAAAAACAATGACAAACAAACACATAGCATTGAAGACTGGATTGGTGGTTACCACAGGGGAAGCGGGGAGGGGAGAGGGCAAAAGGAGTGATTAGGCTCACGTGTGAGGGGATGGACTATAATCAGTTTTTGGGTGATGAATATGATGTAATCTACACAGAATTCGAAATATATTATGATGTACATCCGAAAAAAAAGAATATATCCAGCATGGGATGGTGGGTTTGGGGGAGACAGAGGTACTCTGTTAAATGCAGTCACTCAAGCACCAGGATGATGGAGATGACGGAGGTGTCACCACCTTGTAGCTGTATCATCTGGAGATGTGGCCTTCTTGATCACCATGGCAAAAGAAGAGAAAAGGCTAGAGCATCATACATAGGCTTTTCACATCCTTGGCCCAGATACATATGCCATTTTATCATCACAAAATGCCCATTGGCAAAAACTAGTCACATGCCTTGCCTACTTGCAAGGAGGCTAAGAAATATAGGGAAACCAATGGAAAAATCTGCACATTACTGTCTTTGCCACAGAGCCCGAGTAATGACCCTACAAATGCACTTCAAGTTACTCTTCACTAGTTCCCTATAATAAGTAATCTTATCTTATACATCAAGATGCCCCTTTTATAAAATAAATCCATTGTTTAAAAAAATTGTGACAATTATTTCCAATTTGGCTTTTTGCTTATGAGGAATACCCATGTTGGCAATGTCATATCTATGCAGAAAAGCTTTCCAACGAAATGACAGCCTAAAACATTTTGTCTCCTCAATAAGAAAAAAATTGACTAAAGATTACAGAAATAATTTCATTATTTTGTTAAAGAAAAAGAGAAAACAAAACTAACATTTTTCATGTTAGCAGTTGTTTTTTATTTCGATTCTGTAAACTGTACTTAGATTTTATTTTAAATGTTCCCAAATCAAACGTGAAATGTTAGGTTATTTTCAAATTTATTGGTTAGCAATATTATTTTTCTTATATAATTTATTTAAAGTAAATTTAACTGATTTTTTAATTTATTAAATGAAAACATGTTTCATATTATACTATTAAGGATTGAATAAAAATACTGTAGAATAAAACCTTTAATAATGCACTCATAAAAGATTTTTATTTATTTAAAACCATTGCTTATCAAGTATGAGAAAAAGAAGTTTTTCAAAGTTCCTAGTGATTTTTAAAGATTATCTATAGGGATAAAATGGATTGCTAGGAGAAAAAATATATATATATATTTCGAAATTGCTAATATAGAAGAAAGATCACTGAGCTGATATTAGGAAATCCAAGTTCTCAAACTGGCTCAGCACCACATTTCACCCGTCAGTAAATCAAGGGTTCACTGGAAGATGACTGGGGTACAACAGTGGACCTCACAGGAGCCTTTCATCACTCCACGGCTCAGCAGTAGGCAGGCACGGAGAGCACTTCTTCAGACCAAAGTGTAATTCAACAGGCCAGAGCGCAAGTTCCCTTCGTTCTACATTCTTCTTCCCTTTTCCTTATGCTTTTGAACTATTTCTTAGGATCACTCCATTAATTAGGTAAAAGGTAAAGTATAAAACCTATGGGAAGAAATGGGATAGGCAAATAAAATTTCAGAAGGAAACAAAACCCTAAGGATAATGAGATTAGAGAAAAAAAGCTTCACCACAAAAGACTAGTCACCCAGGATATGATTGTTTGACATAGTATGGAGAGTATGATTAGAAATGCATTCTCTGTGTCTTAAAATGATTAATAAAAGTTTAGCAAATTAGTCAATGTGGAGAATTTGTAAAAACAAAAACAAAAATCGAATGCCGGCATTTGGATTTTTGTTCCATCAAAGTATCACAGTGTTAATAGAAAACAAGGATCTTAGTTTGTAGATATTTTATGGGCAATGTTGGAAATTATGGGTATCATAAGAAACTTTATCAGAAGAATTCAAAATAAATTTCTCTGAAGCTGAGCATATTTTCATGTATTTGTTAGCCATCAACTTATAATTCAATCACATTTTTTACCCATATTACTATAAAGTTATGAGTCTGCTTATTTTCAAGTTGTAGAAGCTTTTGCAAATGTAGGCATTAAGCCTTTATCTATCATGCATTAGAAATAGTTATTTTTTCAATCTACAGAATATCCTTTGAAATTATATTTTTTCCACAAATTTAAAGAAAAATGGATGCAAATATTTCCTTCATAATTTCTAGATTGCCTGCCTTAGTTAAAACAGCCTTTTGAACCACTAGGCAATACAAATAGTCACTTCACTTCCTGTTTTATTTGTACATAAATATTTTAGTCTATTAGGAATTTATTTTTGTGCATGATATGAGGCAGATTCTCCATTTTATTTTCTTCCAGATAGAGAACCAGTTGTATCGACACTATTACTTAAATAAACCTTATATTTCCCACTGTGTTGAAAAAATGCATTTATCATAATTTAAGTTTCTATATATAGTGAGATTGATATCTGAATTCTTCTTTGTTCCACAGATCTATTTCTTTAGTCTATGCCATACTGGTATAGTATCTAACATCATGCTGGTATGACCATAGTAGCTCTGCTTTATTTTAATATCTTTAAAATAAGTTCCCTTATTTTAAATTTTTAAATAACTTTCAGTTAACCTCATATATCTAATCATCTCTGTAAACTTTATCTTGTTTTAGCCAAATCTGAACAAAATAATCATTAGGATTCTAATTTAATTTCATTTAAAGTATATGTTAATTATAGAAGCAATAATTGTTTATGATATTGTCTTTTGTCCAACAACACAGCGTGTTCTTTCACTTGTTCAGTTCCTATATTATTATTTTAAAACATTATGTACCTTTATTCGTAGTTTTGTGGTTAATTTCAAAAGACTTAAAAAAGGTTTTGTCAATAATATGCATGGTGTTTTTATAATTTCATTGGAGTTAATTGTTGCTAGTATAGAGGAAACCTATTACACTGTATGTGTTTATTTTTATTCACCAAAGTTTTTTAATAAGTTTAATATTTTTTATGAGATGCTATTAGAATTTTTCTAAATATTAAGTAGTCAAGTTATATGGCATATATAAGATGCATAAATAATTCAATCTCTACATAAACGTTAATAATTTAACTTTCTTTTCCTGGTTGATTGACAGTACACTGAAGAATTTCACTCCTCAAATACTAAACAAGTTGCATGCAAAAAAATAATAATGATAACAAAATAGGCCAAAAATTTTCAGTTGCAATAAATCAAAGAAAATGGAATAATATTTCAAAAATTGGTGACCAAGTAAGAAAACAGAAAATTCTAACATATAAAAATCACAGATCAATTTCTAATCCTCAAGAGCCTTGTTGATGAGTCAATAAATCCCGAGATTCTTTATTGATACTCATAAATATGGACTTTAAAAACTCAAATAAGTTTTTTATTTTTTCTTTTGACCACTGAGAAGTGGAAAAGCTTTTTGGAAAATGAGCCATAGTGCTGACTCTTCTTCTCAATAGGAGATGCACTTTAGTCCCATGGGGGATAGGCTTGGGTCTCCTAATATTATTTAATTAAGTATATAGCTCCAGAGGCTTCATTTCAATCAGATAGGGTCAGCCCTATGGTTTACTCTTCACTTCCCCTCCAACAGTCTTTTCCACTTCTCCTCAGTACAAGGAAAAGATCAATTCATTCAAAGGCAAAGAACCCAATGCAGAGGAAAATATAAATCAGTGGACAGATGATTCCTCACAACTTCTTCTTTGCTATAGACTGAATGTTGGTGTCCCCCCAAAATTCATATGTTGGAACCTAATCCCACGCAATAGTATTTGGAGGTGGGCTCTCTGGAAGAGGATTAGTGCTTTTAGAGAAGAGACCCCCATCAGACACTGAATCTGATGGGGACTTGATCTTGGACTTCCTAGCCTCCAGAACTGTGAGAAATAAATTTCTATTGTTTATAAGGCACCCAGTCTGTGTTATCTGTTATAGCAGTCCAAATGGACTAAGTCATTCATACTGTAAAATACACAGTAAGAATGTGAATTAAAGACGTATCAGAGTTGAGATGTTAATATCCAGAATAGGCTAGGAAGGTATTTAATATTGAGGAAACAAATTGAGGAGGAAACAACTTTATTAAAGAATTAATAATAAATTAGAAGAAGAATGACCAAAATATGCGTGTTTCAAAAGTTAATTGGCATAGATAAAAGACTTCAGATGACCGACATAAATGCAGGATTGGCAAGACCAAAATCTCAGAGAAACTAACAAGAAGATAATATGCATGAAAGAGGAACAAGATGAAGTAGAAAACTAAACAAATGGACCAGAAGATGTGTTTGATGTTGTTTACATGAACCCGAAAGAAAGAAAAAAACCGAATCTGCCGTTTGAAGAGCACAGAGAAAAATTTGAGACAGAACGTTCAGTCTTAGTTTACCCCTAGAATTTCAAGGATTAGGAAAGAATTATTCAAACATCCAGATAGAGAAAGCAATTCACCTACATGGCTGGAAAAATCAAGCAGATTTCTCCACAGAAATATGCGGCGCCAGAGAACAGTTGCACAATGTGGACAAGTGTGACGCAAGAACATAATACCCAGCCAAGAAGTTATTCAAGTAAAAAAGCAACAGACAGATATTTTTACACATGAAAAAATTCAGGAAATGCAGCAGCCATAAGTCATTATTGATCAAAGAGAAAACGTTTCAACAGCGAAACCCAATTATTTAAGAGACGAAGGTCAAGAGCAGTCATTCCTGACTTTATACATTTAAACTAAGAATTTAAAAACAAATTGTACATTTTAATTCCTGGCCTTTTTTAATGCTGCATTTAAATCTCCTTAGATTCTCTTGTTTTTTTTATTGTTGCCGTTAAAATTGCCATCTATGTCTGTAGAAGGTTACTATAGAGAAATCAAAGGCCTTCTTTCCTTTTGTGTGTGAGGAAGATTGGCCCTGAGCTAACAACTGTGCCAATCCTCCTCTATTTTATGTGGGACACCAGCACAGCATGGCTTGACGAGCAGTACTAGGTCCATGCCTGGGATCCGAACCTGCAAACCTGGGACCAGTGAAGCAGAAAGCGTGAACTTAACCACTACACTACCAGGCCGGACCTCCAAAGGCCCTGATTTTCTCCCAGAAGTTTTGCTCGTGCTTTCTCTCTCTGGGTGCTGAGAGCCCTTAAGTGTTCTTCCAGGTGAACAGCCTCATCTGTTTGGAAATTGCAGCAAAGTTAAAACGGCTGCACCATGTGGTTAGGCAGAGAGCAGGCCTGAGTCACCTTTAACTTTCCTTGACTCTCATACAGCCTGGAAAGAATTGAGAGGTTTCTCTATGCCCCTCTATGCTGCAGGACACCCCTATCCAGCCTTCTCTAAGAGCCATCTGTTCACAAATCTATTCCAAGGGAAGCCAAGAGTATGCTGTTACTGTACTTTGAGACACAGCAAACTCACTACTAATGGGAAGTGCTGCTGTTTCTGCTCTCGTCAGCCAGCAGTCCGATGACTTGCCATCACTTCTCTGCTAAAACACCAAGAAGAAACCTCTCTTCTCCATGGGCTCTTATTAGTGCTCTCCTGGCCCCTGGGTAGGAAGAATCTCAGCCAATTTGTACACAATTGCCCGCCCTTCTTTTATAGGCAGAAGGCTCGCAGGGGTCCTACTAGCGTAGGCACCATCCTTCCAGTAACAGTTCATGCCCCATGGACCACGTTCTATGCAAAAGCACCAGGTTCTCCTCTTCTCTCAAGCCCTTCTACCACCTCAAGTCATCAAAATTTGGTGCAGCTTAGAGGGAAGCAAAGCCCTGTGCGTACTCTCACCTCTCGGTTCTGGCATAGAACAAAGTTTTGTACTCATTGCCCAGCCCTAGCCCACCTTCTGCCCTACTCTGGAGTGGTAGTGAGAGTGTAGCGACAAGGAAAAAAGTCAAAGATGTGCATTCAGCCTGAGTGGCAGTCATGAAAGCGCACCACTCAGAGTGCGCAGCCTCCACGGTGTGGACAGCCTTTGCCGCTGGATCTACCTCCAGCGTCGCCACCTTGTTTGCATGGAGGCTACACTTCCCACAGGCTGCTCATAGCCCATGACTGACAATGGTGCAGGTACCAAAGCAGGCCTGTTGCCATGAAATGCAGGATGCTTTCAATGGGCATCTTTGGCTCGACTCTTTGTGGCCTGGCAAGTTGGAGACCCTTCCCATCCAATCATCCTCACTTCCCTCTCTCCCATCACAAGTATCAGACCTGCATCTCCTCCTTAGTGGGGCAGCGGGAAGGATGAGAGGGAAACCCTGAAAAACTGGTCACTTATCAAACAACAACAAATTACAACCACAAAGTTTACCCAGAAGGCTATTTCCTACTGAGAGAGTCTTAAAACTGGAAGATAGCATACCTGCTGAGGTTAATTTTTTCCCCAACCATCTCATTCTGTAAGTTTGGATATTTTATGAGCATTTAGGCAAATCATGAACTTTTGCCTGTGGCTAAATGAGAAATAAGAATAGACAATATTTAATATAAATGAGGTATCATTCTAAGCACTTTTTATACGTATTAATTTATTTAAACATCATAAAACTTTGAGATATTAAAATTATTTCCCCCATTTTACATCGAAGAAAATGAGGCCCAGAAAGGTGAAGTAACTTTTGCAAGGCCACACAGCCAGGAAGCAGAAGAGCTGGGGTTTAAGCCCAGGGTCTCTGTGTCTTCCGAGGGTAAATTTGGCCATTAAGCCCCTCTGTCTCTTCACGTACTTCACAAACCGAAGGGATCTGCAGTCTCCCTGTGGAGGTACAAAGTAAGTACAAGCTACTGCGTCTTGCATTTAAGACCTAACAAGCTGTCCCCGAGCTCCTATTCCTGCTCCGTTTCTTATTACTCTACTGCAGGAAGTTTAATTGCAGTCAGGGGAAATGGGATTATTCTCAGTTTTCCATACCTAAATCTCTCTTTTCATATGTTCCTGATGTCATCTGTGTTCTGGCTCCCCAGCAAGTACCATAACCCCCAAACACACGTATGTGTATTTTATCACTCAATAATTATTTATGACTACCTATCATATGCTCAGCCCTCGGTAGACAATAGACATACAATGGTGAAAAAGACAGGCAAGTTCTTCATCCTCAGTCCAGCTTCATAGCCTAGTGTCAAAGACTAGATGAATCATACAAGATAAATACAGATTTCAGAGAATGCTATAAACAGAAATATAGAGGTGGGTAAGAGAGAGTAACTTGGGAAGAGAATTCTCTGGTCAAATGGCATTTTAGCTGAAATCTGAAGCATGAGAAGGGACTATCTGTGCAAATAGCCCAGATTAGGGCATTCTAAGAGGAAAGGAAGCCATTAAAAGGTCGTAAGCAGGAGAATGGCTTTTGGAGCTCTGGAAGTGAGGTCGTGTTGGTATAGAGGGGGTGGTAGCAGTGATGACAAGAACCAGAGAGATTCAGTCAGGAATTGGATGGGTGATGCTGGAGCAGGGTGTTGGGGGAAAGAGGAAGAATAAAAAGGATATCTCCCAGGTTTGATACTTAAACAACTAAGAAGATGTTGGTACCATTTGTCATGATGTGAAAGACTGACTTTATGAGAGAGAACTCCAAGACTTCTATTTTGGACATGAATTAGAAATTCTTAACCAATATCCAATCACAGATACCAACTAGGTAAGACACGGAAGTCTGGAGCCCAGGGTCTGGCTCTCTGAAGTGTTTCTGAATCTCTCCACTGCCAACAAGGCGAGATCTTTGGATTCTCCAAGCTCTCATCAGCTTTGTGCCTTTCTTTTGCCATTTGTCACACGAAAGCCTTTGAAGAATATTCTCACACACAGGGAATTTCTGTTTGACTCAAGCTAAAACATGCAGACAAATAGAAGATATTAAAGCCTTTCCTGCCTGAATCTCACAATTTATCTTCCATCTACCAGCATCCAGAAGATGGGAGTTGTCCTTGTTATTATTTGTTATATCCACCCACTAGATAAAGCTGATTGTTCACATTTATATTTCTTGTAGCTCCAAAGACAATGATTTGTACAGAAATTTTGCTTAATAATGCCATTATTGATGTAAATGAATATCTACAAAAAAAGGGGTTTTGTAAATTACTTTTGTTTATTTTTCTTGTGAGGTACTTATCTTTAGATAAGCACCAACCATTAATGTTACTCAAAGGAAAGAAATGACTGACAAGTTCTAAAAATGTCATGCTGTATTAAAGGAAGAAAAAGTAAATACTGCCCCTGCTAAAGAAGCAACAGAGCCAAAACCCCTTTGTGAAATTATCTGATAACTGATAAGCATCTGCAAAGGGTGTCAAAAGCAAGAGGCAAAACTTAATAGAGAATTTTGCAAATTCATAAATAGGTTTAAATCACTGTATGATAGAATTAACCTGAAATGTAAAAAAGATTTTCTCATTTTTATAAACATATCTCAGGAAAATTTTCATGTATTAAATCTATATATCTCACCTCAGCTGCATAATAACATTCACTAAAATATTTTGTCATCCATACAAAATTATGTAAATAAAGAAAACCATTCTTTTCCCTTCTCTGCTGTGTTTTTCACTTCCTTTCTTTTGTTATTTTTTTCTCTTTTCTTTCTTTTTTTTGAAGTGAAAGATATTTCAAAGTCATTCAAGAGGCTGAACTGGTTTTAGGATTAATTGTATAATACAGTGCTGAAATTACAAATTGATTTTAAAGACTCTGCAAAGAGTCTCTCTGTATTTTCAGTTGTCACCCAAGCTCTAGGCTGAGAGCTTGGAAAGGCAATAAAAGTAACCTACTTACCCTTTAAGTTTATTACTTTTAAAAATTGCTAGTGTTTGATTTCACGTGATGTTACATAACACGACTCCCGAGAAGGATTTATAGTTTTGACATACTGGAGAGGACTGCGTAAGCTCAGTGCAGTGCTGCTGTTTTATATCAGTAACTATCAAGCATATTTATTATCAATACCTACGATGTGCCAAACAGCTGCACTTGGTCACCTTGAAACATTTGGAACAGTTTTTATGAGACTATTAGCACTAATAATAATTTTCAACGTGAATTGATAATAGAAACAGATTTGCTGTCATTATGACCTCTCTAGCAGGAATGTCTTTTCTTACCTGAATGCATATTTCTCTTTTTCCAGTTTGATCCTTTAAAACAAAAGTCCAAACTTCAGCATCTAGTGCTTCACCAGCTGTGAGCACTAAGATATGTGAGGTTCTCCTTTGACTATAATAATCACATCTCCCCATTGTGTTCTCCATCCCTGTGTCACAGCGTCCAGCTGGACATTTGCTCACATAATCACTTACATTCACTCTTTTTAGAGACATGAGAGAGAAGCCAGAATTGGGTTATTACCTAGTATTGACAGTAATAATGATGACGTCTTAAATTGATTACTGTATAAAATCACAAAATTATGTATATAATCTACATGAATTGTTTCATTCTCTCAACCATCCTTTGAATGAGACACTATTACATCTATTTTTGAAGTAAGAAAACTGAAGATCTGTGGGCCAAATCCACCTGCCTCAAGTCAAACAACTGAGAAATAGCAAAGCCAAGACTCCACCCAGGCCTGTCGATTACACACATTCCCACCATCCAATGCCCTAAAGTTCAGCCCAAGCTCGGTTCATAACATTAACCAAGAGAATCAGAAGAGGTATTTGAAAACTGTTAAACTTAGCTGTTTAAAGGGTTCACGTGATTAACAGCATTTCAATGGCCTCGACAGAAGTACCAAAATTTCTCTGTAAGTTTGCAAAAGGATGAATTGGAATGGAATTTTGAAGAACTAGAAGTTTTTTAAAAGAATCACAAAAGTTTTATGAAATGGCCTTTCTATTGTTTTAAACTCAAAACATTTGTTTTTACTGGACCTGAAAGCAAGAACAAAGCATTTTGAGAATTTCCATTTTGAAGAAGGCCTCATACACTTACAGATATCCTCATGTAAGTACAAATATAGCACAGATTCTTTGATGAAAATTAATCTCATAGGGTAGGGCCAGAGCTTTCAGAGTTGATAAGAAAGTTTTCCCTTATAGACAAGGACTAATCTTCTCCCCAAACACAGCATATCACTTTCCCAATAAAAATAGTGCCCCAGTTACGTTGTATTCACACCCACTTACTTTTAATGCTGTACCTTAAAAAATCTCAGGACTATGCAAGGAGCAAATATCTTATTTTAAAGAGGGCACACAGGGGGCTGACCCAGTGGTATAGTGGTTAAGTTTGCGTGCTCCACTTCGGAGGCCCAGAATTTGCCAGTCTGTATCCCAGGGCACAGACCTACACACTGCTCATCAGCCACACTGTGGCAGCATCTCACGTACAAAATAGAGGAAGATGGGCACAGACGTTAGTTTAGGGACAATCTTCCTCAAGTAGAAAGAGGAAGATTGGCAACAGATATTAGCTCAGGGCCAATCTTCCTTACCAAGAAACAAAAATAAAAATGGCATACGATAAGCAGGATTGTTATTATCCCTTAGTAAATGTGAAGAGTTTTCTCAGTTACTCAGTTCTTTATTCTTAACATATATTTCTTCACTTTATATATTTTACATACATTTTTATTGTATCTCAGAAAGGCAGTACAATGTTATGTTAAGACAACAAAAGCCACATGAACTATTTGCAGAGTTAAAGATACATAATATCAAAGATAAGAGAAAGCTAATTCACAAAATTCCCTTCTCATTTTGATTGGTACTTTCCACTGTGAGCGATGCTGTAAGCAATAAGGGGAAACAGAAGAATGCGTAAGTGAATCTGCCGCAGTAAAACCTTTGATGATAACTAAACCTCAATGCAGTGTGACAGAGCTGACTGACAGAGTCTTGGGGTTGTAAATAGGAGACGAAACTTAAAAATATGTCTCTCAGTCAAAATCGGATTCAGGAAGAACGAATGCAGCATGAAGATTTAAAAGATAAGATGCAAAAACAATCTCATTTTCTTGTAAGAGATGAATTCAACAATTTCAGGAACGTGTTGAACTTAAAAAGTGTTTAAGTGCTGAGGTTGTCAGAACTGAGCCGTGGTCAGCCAAATACGTCACAAAAGTGTGGCTTTTGCTGATGCAGGAAGAATATTTGTATATGTATATGTATTATATGATACATACGTATGTATACATTTTATATACTCATATATATATATGAATATTAAGATATAATAGTGCTTGCTTCAAATTAAAGAACCAGTATTGGCTGCATATTTCCTACAAAATTATTTTAGAATAATGCATGCTATTCTGATATTTATACATGTGTACATGTATGTACATATATATGTATATTTATGTGTGTATTTGCATAGAGAGAGAGAGTGATGTATTTACCATAATTCTTTATGTAACTCAGGTACTTCTGTATAAGACAACTCCTTGTGACACCTACATGTTGTCAGCACTCAGCATCCTCAAATGAATGACGTTTGGAAGTCCTTCCTTCCTCTCCTGTCTCCATGCTGCGATGGTTTATCATAAGTTTAGTGTTTAAGGCTCCATCATAGTCACATAATCCATCTATCTAGGAAAAAAAATTCTTTTACAAAAGTGACTAACCTATTAAAATTGTGAGAATGAATGTATTTTAGCAATATTCACCGTAGCAATGACTAAATTACAAAAAAATTGGCTCACAGAGATCAGACGCCTGTTGAGCTCTCTCTTCTGAATTTTCTCGTGTCTCAAACCCTTTTGGTTTTACATGGGCATCAGACTAGCCATCGTAAAGTGTGATTTCATTTATAGTCATATCACAGAATAAGATTACTTTCGTTGACTGTGAGATTAGAGTCTCCCCCATAAATGTGTATTTTATAGCTATTGTTAGGTGTAAGCAATCATAGCTTAAAACTGGAAGCAAACACACAGAAATCATCCAGTTGTTTCAGGCTAGAGGCTCTTAGCAAGTCACTCTTCATTTGCCCGAGTCAAGATAAGCAGTGTTAACATTCTCATTATTCATCAATAAAACAAGAAGGATGAAAAGAATGGAAGGGTACTGAATGTGATAAATGCCAAATAAAATGTTTGGAAAAAGTGAATGTAGCAGTCAGGTGGAGATTAAAATACAGCATATCCTCGGGTCACTCAGTTAAAAGGCTGAGTACATTCATCAAGGAATTCTATAGTGTTTGGCGAACATGTTAATTACAGACCTAAAAGAATCCTGACACAGGTAATATAAACACCCAGCCCTTATCATATATCATCACCAAGTATTATAAACTATCCCCAGGAGAACCAGGGTTTTTTTTTCCAGCATAAAAAATGTGCAAAATTTGAGGTCATGGTACCACCCTGATGTGGAGAATTTTTAACCTAGTGGCACTCTTGTCAAGCACAGCTTGCAATAAATATTGAGATGAAAAGTTCAATCAAAAGAATATATTTTTAATCATATACTGCACTGTCTAAGAAAAGTAATACAGCTGACATCCCCAATAAACAAAGACGCGAGACACTATATCAAGAACGCGATATTGGCTCTTTCGGAATTTAGCTAACAAAATACGTGGCACTGTTTTAAACAAAGGAAAATATGAATACAGTGGGGGCATGTATGGACTTGCAACATGTAACACACTCAACTTATCGAACACTAATATGAAAATACTATGGTTTCAATATTACAGACTCACCAATAGAAATCTGCACTGCCAGCAGGCCGTCCTCCAACATTTTTGCTTGCCCACTACAGAAAAATGAAACATCAGAAGAACTGAGAAGAAATAGAAGAAAAACAAATAATCATAGGGTTCCTTCTCAGCACACTTAATAAGGTGAGCAGAAGGAAGTTACTAAACCTTTAAGTAAATTAAAGTAGTATAGCATGGCCATTAACTATTGGAAAGTGTTAGCAACCGACACATAGCAAACTAGGGGTGTCCTGTAGACTGTGATAAAACAACACAGCACTGTACACATAAATGAGACCCATAAAGAATGGCCAACCGGCTGACACATTACAGGGAAAATTTACACTTGAAAATAACCTCAGTCATTCGTCTGCTTTTACACTTTTATCCAACAAGGGAGAGTCAAGTATTTCAACTCCAGATGCAAAATCTACATCTTTAAAATTTTAGCACTGCCTAGAGTCAGGTCTGCTGTAAAACTATTGAAACTTCAGCATACCTCACTTTTATCTGCCCCTTCCATGACCCTGAAGGTTATGTGGTTTTGCAAAATCTTCTAAAATTAAATATTTTAGCTGAATTTTGTTAAGAAATCTGTCTCCTTCTACTCCATTTCTATCCTCTGATTTTGGATGACAAGAGAGTAGCCAAAGATATTTTTGAGATCCAGCCAAGGGGAAATTATTTGGAGACACATTTAGTTTAAATTTACTGGAGCACAGTTTTCGGATTTGTCATGATTTCTGTGTACGGTTAAGTTATTGCAATCCGTACGATGGCTCCCAGAAGTCCTCCTACCAACTACTGACAGATCCAGAGGTGGTACCATGACACGAACATGTTTTTGAAGGCCTAGGACCAGAAGTATGTGGGTAGCAGAGCAGGAAAAAGAGAGAAAGAAGTGAATGACCAGAAACTAGCTTTTAGATAGTTTTCCAATCCCCAAACATGTAAAGTTATAGGTGAAAGATTTGCTTCTCATCAATGCCAAGACAAAATGTGAGTTCTCTCTGATCCGGTAAAGAATGTACTCAATAATGCAGCATGTAAACCATAAATGTGTCACATACTTTATTTCTTTATGAAAATTACATCAGAATTTTATCAGAAGTCCTGTGTTTGTAGCATACAAGCTCCTTAGTACTGCTTCAACGGATACGTCTGTCGGCCCAATCACCCACTTTCTGCATGCCAACACACCGGATCACGTCTAAATGCATCTGACTCATCATGGCCTGATGAAGCCTGGAGGTTCCAGAGGAAAAAGCATGCAAACTTGCTGCAGATGCTGTAAGCAGATGTGAAGAGACAAGTCTCAGTGACAAAAGTCCTCACATATTCATCAATCAAGCAATGACTGTAGCAGCAAGTGTTTGCTTACATTATTGTGTAACTGCAGACTCCAAACTTGGACACAAATGAAGGGTAACTTTTTTAGTCATCCTTAAATTTATTTATGAAAACAACCAAGAAAATTCTGATTAAAAATTAGTAGAATGTGAAACAAAATGATAAAATGAGCAAGGAAAGCAATAGATCTTATTCTGACATTGAGAAGTTAATTATAACAAAAAATTAGACCATGCTAAAAGCACTAATTTTGAAATTTTGAAAAGGAGTAATGAATAGACTCTTAGATTATTTGAAAGTCTAACGAAGAAGAATAAATCTTATAAATACTTTGGCAAAGACTCACAATTTTTGCTGATTTGACAGAAAATATTGACATGAACAAAATAAGACAAAACCCACAATAAGCCTTTACAAGAACATAGTAGAAAAAAAAAACTGGTTAATGCAAACAGTATTTAAGATAACTTGTTGCATAAGTAACCTTGAAATGCCGTGAAATCTTAGAGCTCACACATGTAAGAAAGTTGATAGTTTTCCAAAATTTGAGACTAAGCCTAAAAATTTACTTGACATTACTAAAATAACTTGTGAAGCTGAAAGTTTTCTGATCCATCAATTTAAAAAACAGAAATTTCCATCAACTATTCCAGAAGATAGATTGAATTATTGTTCATTTAAAGAAATTACAAAATCATTGTTATATAAAGAGACAAAGAGTATGTAGAGTATTTCCTACAAAAAATTCAGGATAAAAAGAATTATAGAGATGTGTCAGGCAGCTAATTAATAAAAATGCTGAACTTTTATGGACTTTGAAATGTTTGTTATATTTGTTGGCTTTTTAAAAGTTTTACTTCTCGTTATATCTTTCCTTATTCTAAATGATTACTTCTGAATTTAAATTTATATTTTTAGTGTTGTATTATTTATGGAGGGCTCCTAAAATTGCATAATTTAGGTTTCACATGTCATAAAACTTAGATTCATACCCAGACCCCCTATATATTTACCTGTATATTATATAATTTGACCTTATAAGAGCTGAGTTCAATCCTCAGTCCAGCAATTTCCAGGAGAGGTGATATTAAGCTATTATTTAGGATAATAAGAATACCTCTGTCACAGATTGTCGTAAAAATTAAATGACATGCACATATTGTAGTGTATTGCAATTTATAAAGCTCTATAATGTAAAGATGTTACTTTTACTATCATGCAATCGAATTCCCTTTTAATATGATGATTATTCTTGTTTGCACAGGACATGAAACTGCATCTATATTAAGGGACAATCAAGAAAAACTGGCCCAAACCACAGGATTTAACTTAAGTATATGGATGAGTTTCCCAACAGAGAAAATTTTTAAATGTGTCCATGAATTACTATGGGAAATCATCAGGCTATCATATACTCTCTTGAAATTACATCTCTCTGAAGATTCAAAGTAAATGGTTCAAATTCTTTGTGATCTAAGTTAGCCTGAAATTTCTCGAAAAAAAAATGATGACTTACCTTAAGGGCATTCATGCATTTTTTCTTACTATAAAAATAATACAAGACCACTTTGGAAAATTATAAAATAATAAATGACAACATTACTATCATCCATAAGACAGTGGTTTTAACTTATATAATTAGAAGACACATACACATTAAAAACTTTTGAAATATAAGTCAAAAATCAACTCGTGGTTTCACCATGCAAAATGTCAGCCCACCCATGTCCTCATTACAATCAGTACCCCCTCTGGTATCTGTCTCTCAATTTCTCGTGTGTCACCTACTTCATGTCTCATTATTGTCCAATTCTTTTCATTTATTCTAGCCTCTTCATCTGCTTTCCATCACCAACATGTTTTAGTTGTCGCCTTTAAGTCATTTGTCATGGAATTCTCACCTTGTGTGTATTTCCTAAGGTGTGGAAGATTTGATAGCCTCCACCACTATGTGATAATTTACTTTTACATTTATACCTGTTGTTACATAACCTGGCAACTGTTTTATATCATCTTCTGTACACATATTCATTTTCCAACTGGACTATAAACTTATTTCAGATAGTGTATAAAACCGTTTAGACTCAACTACAATTAATACTAAAATATAAATTCACAATGTCCATAACAAGAAGTTTGTTTCTTAGTATGTGAATTCTAGGGGTGGGGGACTGGTCTAATGACTGTGCCCCACAATGTCCTCAGGGACCTAGCTCTGAAATCTGCTACATCAACCAGCTCAAAGGGGCACTATTCATAGAGGCCACGATGTGAAGTGGTGCCCCCTGGAGTTGTGCAACAGCGCAGCCCCCTGGAGCTTCTCCAGTCACTGCTCTAATACGCTTGGAGGTGGTCTCCTGCTTATGGTACAAGATGGCTTCTACTCACGCTCCAGGCAGCAAAAAGAGAAAAAAAAAAAAAAAGAAGAGGACAAAGGCTATGCTCATCTCTCAAAAAATATGTCCTAGATGCTGCCATAGAGCATGTCTGCCCGCAGCCCAGTGGACAAAGCATGTGACCGCCACATGCCACACACATCTGGAAGGGGAGCTGCACTGCATTTTGTGTGCCTGCAAGCCCTGGGTCACTGCAGGGAGAGAGAAGTGGGAGCAAAGGAAGAAATGAAAAGAAAGCGAAGCCATCATTGTGAGGAGGAGAACAAAAGAAACGAGATTTCAAAACTGAGAAAGTTTTGTCCTATTTTGCTTAGAATATACATCAACATAAAGACTTCCTGGAAAGCAAAACTTTCGTGTGAAATATACAACCTCACAGTAAACAGAAAACATGCATTTGTGTATCTCTTAGTAAGAGAAAAATTTTTTAAGACACTCCTAGTTTACGGTAATATAAAGGTGCATTTGCAAAATCAAAGACAACCATTATGAGGGAGAATGCACATTCTTTAAAAAAGTTTCCAATATGTCAGTTATGTTCTATTGTGGCCTAAGTGCTCAATACATGCCAGGTACTATTTGCAAACCAAGGACTTCTGAATGTATCAGATTAAAAATGTGTATTTCTGCAATATGTCAACTGTGCAAATTTCTCTTGGAAGGTGCTGATGGGAAGAGGAGAAAGGGCAGTAAAAAGTGAAAGGATGAAATTGAATAGTTTTCATTGAAAGAGATGATTCCAAAAAGTGCTGGAGTGTCATACTTTACATATTACAGTTCGTGTGCAAAACCATCTCTTCATCTCCTTCCCTAGAACTGAGATAAACATGAGCTTATTGAAATAACATACCCAAGAGGACACAAAGCAAGATGTGTCCGGAGATGTTTTGAAGTTAACCTTAAACTAGAGAATAAAATGGTCTGTGCAAGTTTAAAGACTTCAGGGGAAAATGAGAGGAAAGAATATGAATACAATTTTCTTTGAGGAATAAAGCATTCTTTCCTTTCCACTCTGCTTCTCTCTTCAATTCTCTAAGAAAGGGGTTAAATCTAAAACTAGAGCTGGAAAGTAACCCTTTACTAGCACATGGCCCCGTGTGCACCTTGAGCCACCTTTCCTGGGGCTGCAGACACAAGTGGGACATGTTCACTGCAGTTTAGAACAGATGGAACCAGTACAAGCAAAGAGTAATTTCTTATATAAGCTCAATGAACTTAAACCTGTGTGATGTTGTCCAACGGCAATTTGGAGTAGATTCAGATACTTCCAAACCACAGTATTTGGACTTTAGCATGCTCTTGTCTGGTAACGATTTAAATTTGATACCAAGCCAGAGTTCCAATTTTTCTATCCCCTCTTCCCCCAAATTGATGTAGAGAGCAATGAATTTATCATGCAGGAAAATCATTTTTGTGTTGGTGTCCTACCATTTTATGGATAGATCGTATTTGCAAGAAAAAGAAAAACTAATTTCATGTTCATATTTTCCATTCGTAGAACCCATAACAAATATTTAACGTTCTGAGGGCTAACTTTCTCCAAGCTTGTTTCAGTTAGTAGAAAGAAACGTGACTCTCTCTGTGGCTCACCAAGCCTCATGCGTGGCACAACACGATTTTGGGAAGAGACAGATGGAAAGAGTTTACTCTCAGTGTGAAAAGCTATAATTTATTCTTTGGTAAATAAATAAATTAAAGACCATTCGCATTTGGATTTGACCAGAAACAAATGTGAAGGGCCTTCTTTAGTATACAATGGTAGCTTTCGCATCCTTTTATGTAAACAAGACTTGAGCCAGCCATTGGCATTGGTATTAGATGAGTAATAAACAGTGGAGGGCCTGATCCTTCCTGTTAGCCATTGGGAGCCTGTGACAGTCTAGTCCAAGTACTAAAGCCATGCGCTGGGCTCTGGTTAAATAGTTAATATGACATTCACATTGACAGAAATAGAAGATGACAGACTCTTACTGTGAATGTCATCATGTTACGTGAAAAAGGGAGGAAGGGATTGGTGAATACCAGTCTTCCCAACTTTATTAGGAGAAATTCTATTTCTCCAATCATTTCACCACATTTTCACATTGCATGGTTTCAAATCTCCCCAACATCCTGGTCATTTCTGAATAAACGGTGCTCTATGTCTCTCTTAAAGTATAATACCCCAAACCGAGCAACATGAGTTGAGCATGATCTGACCATTGCAGAATAGTGGGTATTATATGAGCCTTTATCTAGACAATTTTTTAATCAAAGCAGATATCATGGTAACTATATGTATAAGACAAACAACAGCAATAATGATAATAAACAGAAGGGAGAAAAACCAAATCATGCAAACTCACCAGGCTGTGAACTCCACCTGAGACAAGGACGACGTCTGAGTCCACTACTTCCGCAGCAGCTACATTCTGGCTGGGAGATAGTCAATGCTCAATAAATGCTTGCCGTTTGAATTCTACTTTAGAATAATGGATTTAGATCAGATTAATTATCAGAGTTATCCAGATAAATCAGAATAAAATCAGAATAAAAGGTGACCTGTGGAGAAACAGGCTGTCCAGGACAGCGGCAAGCTGAAGGCTGAGAAATTATTCAAAACATCTGTGCGCAGATTCTTATATTTCCTCAAGTGAGCATGTGGCCTTGCTAACACTGAGCTTGGTGCAAAAACAAGGAAAATCCAGTGTTTGTAAACTCTCCCTGAAATAGACATACCTAGTTTGTTGGTATAAAGCACTCCAAATGGTGAGCATAAAGTGATGAGAACTGAGCACCTCAGATCTGGCAGGTACAAGTCACTGTCTTTGCTCTGTAAATCAAGGGAAGCTCAAATGAGATTTGTCCCATGAATTCCTGCTCTATGTGAACTTAGTACTTCCAATACGAATTTACATCTTTACCTAGTTAAGCTGGAAACTTCATTTACTCATACTATATGTGTTTGCGTGTGTTTGCACGCACATACATGTGTTTTCTGTGGTCTCTTCCTAATCACCTGGAACTCACCGGAATTCTTGTGGCTAGAAATTTAAAAACCAATTATATTAATAAATATTGACATCTCCTGCAACTAAGTAGAAGAGTCTTAAAATTCAAAAACAAAAGTTATAATATTTTGCTTTCAAAAAATATTAAATGAGACATAGAAAAAAATGTTTAAATGTAAATAATGAAAAACAAAATGTAATTATATGAGGCAAGAATAAGGAAATCAGGATTTGTAGTTGTGCTGACAAAAAACCATAAAAGACCAAAAGATCTTTTGATATACATAAGGACAAAATTCTAACAATTATCAATACCCACAGATGATAGTTAGACAGTGATGACAGATAGATAGATAGATAGATAGATAGATAGATAGATAGATAGAAAGACTCATGTGCCTTCAAAACTACATAAGGTTAAGTACACAGGATTTCAGGGCCTCACATATGGGCAGAAGCTGGGTTTTTCATGAATAAGTAAGGATGAGAGCCAACACTACAGACCTTGTACAAGGGAAGAAGCAAGAACTTAGAAGCCAGAGTTTATCCACAAATCCAGGAACCAGAAAGGAGTTGTCTCTTCCATGAAAAGAGAGCTAGAGTTAGTGAACTAGAAAAACAAAATCTGCCCTCTGGCATGGAAATGTAACACAGATACAGGCCACATGCTCTGGGCCATGAGATGAAAAAGAATATCCACCCTGTAGAAAAAGTGTGGAACCCAAACTCACACTTACTCCTAAGGTAAAGAAACCTGTGTCAAGAAGCAAACAAAGGAATAACCAGAACCAATTAAACCCGTAGGAATATGACAGAAATAAACTTGGGTAAAAAATTGCTGCCTCTACAACCTAGGTCAAGCACAGGACTCTCACGTGTTGACAATTTTCACTGAAGAATACACAATTAAAGTTTTTAAATAATAAGAAGGCAAAACCATGAGAGAGTCAATAGATTCAAAAAAGAAATCTCACACTCAAAAGTGTAGGGCAATCTGAAAATCATGTTAAAATAAGTATTGTTAAAATGTTTAATTGAACAAACAAGGTAATAAAATCAGTAGGACGATTAAGATATTAATTTTAGACATTGTTCACTCACACGTATAAGTGCTTACAGAATATATTGATGTAGATTGTTTAAACTTCAAAATTATATGCACTGGGTGGAGGAGACCAATTCGCAAAAACAAAGAGAGATGCAAACAACAACAGTCAATAAAAATTCGGGAAAAACACCCATAATACCTTAGGAGATTTTCACATGCTTCTCTCTGAAATTGATAGATCAAACACATAGAATATTAGCAAGGATGTACATTTAACACAATTACAACCTTGATCTAACATATATATGTAGAACCGCACACCCAACAGATAGAGAACACATATTCCTTTATACACATCAGAGTTATTTCAGAAACTGATCATATAGCAACCAAAAAGGAGGTCTCAATTAATTCTAAATATCAATATCGAAATCCTATTGAGAATAATAGAGCCTTGCAGACTCTTTTAAGGGAAGCCATTGGGGGCTTTTACCAGATGAGTGATGTATCTCTTTTAAGTTTTAAGGGTCATTGTGACTGCTCTATTGAAAAGAAATTGTAGGATTGAGGAAGGGTCAAAGATGAAAGCAAAGAAAACAGATTTCTTGATGGATGGAAGGTTAAAGAATCCAGACACAAAATTAATGCAAAAAAACAGTGGAAAAACTAATCACGGATGAAATGTTCGCTTCATAGAAATTACATAGAAATATCCATTACATAGAAACACTAGTTCTATGTAGAAGAAAATTATAGCCCTGCTCCAGAGTTAATGCATGATTAGGAAGGCAATGTATGCAGGTTTTCTGAACTATTTTCCAGTTTTAAGAAAAACAAATTTAAGAAAGTTGGAGTAAAGCCCAGAAACCACACCATTGTGGCAGCCCTGATGAGTCAGACTGCCTGGTAGTTTCTCCGACCACCCTCTCTTTCACAGTCTTTGAAATTGATTGCCGTGTGATATTGGGGTTTTAAATATCACAATGGCTTCAAAAGAAAAAATGACTCACTGTTTACTTACCAACATGAGTTAATTTGTCAAAAAGAAGGTCACTTAGCAAAGTAATTTATCATCTTTTACCATGTATACTGCTCATATTCCAAGTTCTCTAAAGAAACACTAAAATCTACTATCTTCTAGATAAAAAATAAAATGAATAAGGAAGTGGCCAAAGAAGGATAAGAGAGAAAATACCCTGTGTTAAACTGCGTGGCTGTATGTTAAAGACTGGAACAGGGTTTTCTTCAGTTTGGCCCCTAAAGGACTTGGATCTACTTTACCACATTTTTCTAATTTTGAAACCTCTCATCCCACTTCTTTTCCCTTCCTTCTAAGAAGCTGTGTGGGCTGAGCTTAGATTAGATTTACAACACAATTTTTTTTAAATTTTAAAGCAATTAAGAAAATTTCTTAACCACCTTTTTGTTTGTTTTTTTTTTTTTGTCCCCCATAAGGGCATATACACACACATTCGCACACTACAAATTCTTTAATTTTCTGATTCTAAAAGTGCTTTTTTTCCTACCATCTACATAAAGCTTCCCTGTTACTCATGAGAGCTATTATCCTCACTCTCTTGCTATTTCACGAGTTCCTTACGGGGGCCTTATTAAGAAGGAAAATGCAACTTCTTCCTTTATGTAGTCGTTTAATATAATTTGGGATTGGTGATCTTCCCCTCAACTCTCCTACGCCACAGCATCATGATAGTAAAACACCACCATAAAACCAAGAATTATATGCTCTTTAAACTATCTTATATTATCAACTGGAAAATATACCATAGGAAAAATGTGACCATTAAATTTTTTGTTGAACAACATGTCTATAAAAAGAAGACAATTTAGATTTAAGCTGGTAGTCCTATAGAGTGAAAGAAATGTTTGGATGTTCTTTGGTATTATTCATTTCCACAAGGTCTGTTATGCTCACTCAGTTCCAAATGACAGTGTGGGAACATGTGAAATTGAAATTAGGCTGTTGGAGAAATCTGAGAAGAGACATGGAGAGTCAGAGCATGCCATGCACAGCCCCTACTAAGTCCAGACTCTCGTTTTCATTATCAGTCACCTGATAGCTTCTTCTCAGATTATCCTAAATTGTGCTTTTTCTTAGAAACTAATAAACTTAGTAAATAAATTAACCCTAAGTGTTTGGAACTGAAGTATTTATAAAAAGCATTAAATTTATGAAAAATGATACCTAAAGTTTCAAAATATCGTAAATGATAATACAAGTCATTTTCAGTTGAATTTTGCTTGGAGAAGGAGTCTTTTAAAAAGGAATAATGATTAAATGTATTTAATTAACAGTTCATCACTCTTTTATATGTTTATATACCAAGAGGAAAGCCCAAATTATATTTAACCAGATGTATTTATATTCACATATTCAACAACTATTTATCAAGGTTTTACCAAATATGAAACACTATGCTAAGGATTGCGCAGCAATTTGAGTGAATAAACTACCATCTCTTTCCTCAAAATCTTTACAGTAAATAGGAGAGCTGTACACACAAGTAAATATTTTAACATGGAGTCTGTTAAACTTGCCATAGGTGAGATTGATATTGTATTATAATTCATTTTTTCATTCAATAATTCAACAAGTAATAAAGGAACTCCTCCTAAGTACCTGACACTCTTCTGGGTATGGTGGCTAGAGGCAACAAGACCAATAATGAAAAAATTAATAACCTCACATGATTATCCAAATAATAAGTGCAATTACTAATTTAAGACAGGGTTCTAGTAAGAGATAGGAGTAGAAGGTAGTTTAGTGTCCTATGATGGAAATCTATGGAACTGGTGAGGCTCCATTACCTGCTTTGAGAAGAGAGATTATTTTGGTTTATGTTTCACAGGAATCAGCCATTCAAAGCCCTATTCTTTCTGTGAAATCGCATTTATGGTATTGTTGTCACATAGACTATAATGCTTCTCTTAACATACATCATGCAATTATTTTACACCAAGGAATATAGCCATAGGTATACAGGATCAATTCTAGTTTCATCTTTTTCTGATCCCTCATAAAATATTGTCATTCAAATATGTTCCCGAATATCAAGATTCTACAATTTCTGATGCTATGGAAAAAGTCCATTTGTCTCTGATCAAAGCATGTGCATATGTCACATTCACATTTAATTCATTTAAAACAAATGACCTTTAAAAAAATGGAGTACTGTGTAGCTTGAGCAGTCCCAGGTAAATACTAGCTTCTAGGGCAGTAATTCTGTCCTCAGGTAGAGGTATCTATGGGCTTCTCACAACGGCTCTTGGCTCCCAGGACTCATGAAAAGGCAGTGAAAATCATGGCTATTATTTCTGTACAAACATCTCACATAAAGTAAATGCCAGGGCAGCTTCTATTATTAGAAGTAATTCCACATTTTATAAAAGTTGCATTTAACACAATTTTAACTCTCAGTGAAACATACGCCCTGTTATTGCAATTCCACACAACCCCTGATATCTGTATGGCTCTTCAAGCTTTACTCAATTATTCTTCCCAACTACTTAATAAAGTACATACAACAGTAATTATTCTGTCATTTTCTCCAGAGGAGTAAACTAGAACTCAGGCAGGATAACACAAATAATTGTAGATTAAGAACTCGAAACCAGATTTTTAATTCTTAGTCCAGTGTTCCTTCCACGATATCATAAAGCCTTTGCAATGATAAAAATTGATATAGTGGACCAACAGTTCCTTTCACTTAAATGTAAACTGTACATGTGCAGAAAAATTAGAGAATTTTTCCATATAGAACAAAATGGTAAAATGTATAGCATTTATACAGTTTTGAACAGTGACATCGATGCTAAAATCCTAAAATTCATACTATAAACATTCTGGGTTTATTTTTCATGTAAAAGGAAGATCACAATGACATTCAGAACTATTTCCTTCACTGATAAAGTTTCAAAAACCAAATTTTATATTTTCTAAGATTTCACCATCTTGCTTAAACGTCTTAAATTAAAACCTCTTTTTGTATGATAATTAACATTGTATTGTTTTTACATAATATCTCATTTGACCTATAAAAAACTCCATAAATTAGGAAAATATTATCTCTGTCTTTTGGATGTCTTTTGTCATAGTATGATAAAGTGACAGGCTACTAGGCCAGCCTTAATTTCACTGCATTTTGCACAGGCTGAGATTTCTGCTAGTGTTGAGACCAGTACATCATCACATTTAATGCAGACAATTTGATCTACTTTGAAGAGAAGTAGGGTCAAAGAGCAGCTATTGGCAAAGGGAAGCAGCTTTAGGAGATTCCAAAAGTAAAATAAACTTCCCCGATTTTTGAAACTCCTTGATTGGGTTGTGCTCTCATAGCAAATGCTTCCATAATGTCTTATACACGTTTCCATCACTGAAGTTACTGGCCCTGAGGGAGAGATTTATTCACCAGTGTATCTGCTAGACCATCTTAAAGTCTGGCAATAACAGACACTCAGTAAATTTGATGTGGATGAATCAATAAATTAACTGTACAGTTTTTGCTTTTAATATTTTTAAATAATAAAAAATCTTTAGTTAGAGACATTAACCAACCTCAACAAAACACTGATGAGACTTAATTTAGTTGCCTAAGGTAAACACATGACATCTTACCATTCTTCACCACCATGTTTCCAAAATAATCTAAATAAAAATTATTTTTACAAAGTGTTTACAATGATTTTTAAATAAGTTTTTTTACTGTAAGTCTTCTTTTTTTTTTTTGAAGTATCCCAAAATTCCTGTACTACATTGAGATCATAGTGATTCCTTAAAAAACAGAAATTAGGATATCTGTGATTGTATATGAGACAAAAATTTTTAAATTACTGATTATCCAGTTGGGATGGAAGAATAAAGAGCATACGACCATAAGTTCTTATAAATCACCCTTTCTTATCATTCAGAATGGAAGGAGAGATACAGAGTTTCCCAGAAAAGCAAAAACCAAAGGAGTTTATCACCAAAAAACTGGCTTTACAAGAAATGCTAAAGGGACTTATTTAAGTGAAAAAGAGAAGACCACAAATAGGAATTTTCACAAAAAAAAAAGAGCAATAAAATCACTGGTAAAGGTAAATAAACAGTAAAGGTAGCAGATCAACCACCAATGAAGCTAATATGAAGGTCAAAAGGCAAAAGTACTAAAATTATCTGTCTCCATGATAAGCGGGTAATGGATACACGCACACAAAAAAAGAGGTTACATATGATATCAAAAACATAAAATGTGGGAGGAGGGAAGTAAAAGAGTAGAGCTTTCAGTAAGAGGTCAAACTAAAAAGATCATGAACTTAATATAGATTGATATACATGTAGGTTATTATATATGAACCTCATGGTAATCAAAAACCAGAAACCTATAATAAACACACAAAAAAATTAAGAGAAAGGAACCCAAACATACTACTAAAGAAAGCCATCAAACCACAAAGGAAGAAAGCAAGAGAAGAGAAAGAAACAGAGAACTACTAAAACACCCAGGAATAAGTAACAAAATGGCAATAAGTATATACTTCTCAATAGCTACTTTAAATGTCAATGGACTAAATGCTCCAACCAAAAGCCATAGGGTGGCTGATTGGATAAAAAAAGAAGACTCATATATATGCTGCATACAAGAGACACACTTCAGACCTAAAGACACTCACAAACTGAAAATGAAGGGAGGAAAAAAGATACACCATGTAAATGGCAATGAAAAGAAAGTTGGGGTAGCAACACTTATATCAGAGAAAATAGACTTTAAAATAAAAACTAACAAGAGACAAAGAAGGGCACTACATAATGATAAAGGGAACAATCCAACAAGAAGATATAACACTTGTAAATATCTATGCACCTAACTTAGGAGCATCTAAATATATAAAGCAATTATTAACAGACATAAAATAAGAAATAGACAGTAGTACAATAATAATAGGGGACTTTAACACTTCACTTACACTGATGGATAGATCATCCAAACAGAAGAACAATAAGGAAATATTTGCCTTAAATGACACATTAGACCAGATGGACCTAGTAGATTTACACAGACTATTCCATCCAAAAACCACAGAATACACATTCTTTTCAAATTCACATGGAACATTCTCCAGGATAGATCACGTATTAGTCCACAAAACAAATCTTAATAAATTTAAGAAGATTGAAATAATATCAAGCATCTTTTCTGACCACAAAGGCATGACACTAGAAATCAACTACAGGAAGAAAATCAGAAAAGCCACACATATGTGGACATTAAATAAAATGCTACTGAAGAACGATTGGGTCAATGAAGAAATCAAAGGAGAAATAAAAAAATACCTGGAGACAAATGAAAATGAAAATACGACATGCCAAAATTTATGGTGTAACTGCAAAAGTGGTTCTAAGAGGGAAGTTTATACCAACTCAGGCCTACCTCAACAAACAAGAAAAATCTCAAATAAACAATCTAACAGAGTACCTAAAGAAACTGGAAAAAGAAAAATAAACAAAGCCCCAAATCTGTAGAAGGAAGGAAATAATAAAAATCAGAGCAGAAATAAACGAGATAGAGACTGAAAAAAAATAGGAAAAAATCAATGAAACTAAGAGCTGGTTCTTTGGAAAGACAAAGAAAACTGACAAACTTTAGCTAGACTCACCAAGAAATAAAGAGAGAAAGCTCAAATAAATAAAACAGGAAATAAAAGAGGAGAGATTACAACAGACACCTCAGAAATACAAAAGATTATAAGAGTGTACTACAAAAAGCTATATGTCAACAAATTGGATAATCTAGAAGAAATGGATAAATTCTTAGAATCATACAACCTTCCAAAATTGATTCAAGAAGAAACAGAGAATTTGAATAGATCAATCACCAGTAAGGAGATAGAAACAAGAATCAAAAACCTCCCAAAAAAATAAAAGTCCCAGACCAGATGGCATCCCTGGTGAATTCTACCAAACATTCAAAGAAGATTTAATACGTATTGTTCTCAAACTCTTCCAAAAAATTGAAGTGGAAGGGAAGCTTCCCAACTCATTCTGTCAAGCCAGCATTATTCTAATACCAAAACTAGACAAGGATTACACAAAAAAGAAAATTACAGGCCAATATCACTGATGAACATCGATGTAAAAATCCTCATCAAAATACTAGCAAATTGAATACAAGAATACATTAAAAAGATCATACACCATGATCTGGTGGGATTTATTCCAGGGATGCAGGGAAGTTTCAAGATTCATAAATCAATCAACATGATACAACCACATCAACAAAATGAAAAATAAAAATCACATGATCATCTCAATAGATTCAGAGAAAGCATTTGACAAGATATAGCTTCCATATATGATAAAAACTCTGAATTAAATGTGTATAGAAGGAAAGTACCTCAACACAATAAAGGCCATATATGACAACCTCACAGCTGACATCATTCTCAATGGAGAAAAACTGAAAGCTATCCCTCTAAGAACAGGAACCAGACAAGGCTGCCCACATTTACCACTCTCGTTTAATATAGTATTGCAAGTTCTAGCCAGAGTAATCAGGCAAAAAAAAAAAAAAGAAAGAAAAGAGATCCATATTGGGAAGGAAGAAGTGAAACTGTCACTATATGCAGATGACAT
The DNA here is from genome assembly GCF_041296235.1 of Equus asinus. Lineage (NCBI taxonomy): Eukaryota > Metazoa > Chordata > Mammalia > Perissodactyla > Equidae > Equus > Equus asinus. Next base: position 6,525,226 of record NC_091792.1, read on the forward strand.
GACTTTTTATATAAAAAACCTTAAAGAATCCATCAAAAATCTTTTAGAATAAATGAATGCAGTAAAGTTGCAGAATACAAAATAAACATACAAAAGTCAGTTGCATTTCTATACACTAACAACAAAGCAGCAGAAAGAGAAATTAAGAATACAATCCCATTGACAATTGCAACAAAAAGAATAAAATACCTAGGAATAAACTTAACCAAAGAGGTGAAAGATCTATACACTGAAAACTATAAAACATTATTGAAAGAAATTTAAAAAGATACAAAGAAATGGAAAGATATTTGGTGCTCTTGGATTGGAAGAATTAACATAGTTAAAATGCCCATACTGCCTAAAGCAATCTACAGATTCAATGCAATCTCTATCAAAGTTCCAATGACATTTTCCACAGAAATAGAACAAAGAATACTAAAATTTATATGGAAGAAGAAAAGACCTTGAATAGCCAAAGGAATCCTGAGAAAAAAGAACAAAGCTGGAGCTATCACACTCTCTGATTTCACAATATACTACAAACCTATAGTAACCAAAATAGCAGGGTACTGGCACAAAAACTTATACACAGATCAATGGAACAGAATCAAGAGCCCAGAAATAAACCCACACATCTATGGACAGCTAATTCTCAACAAGGGAGCCAAGAACATACAATGGAGAAAGGGAAGTCTCCTCAACAAACGGTGTTGGGAATACTGGACAGCCACATGAAAAAGAATGAAAATAGACCATTACCTTACACCATACACAAAAAATAACTCAAAACAGATTAAAGACTTGAATGTAAGACCTGAAACCATTGAGCTTCTAGAAGAAAACATAGGCAGTACATTCTTTAACATTGATCTTAGCAGTGTATTTTCTTGTACCATGTCTGACTGGGCAAGGGAAACAATCGAAAAAATAAACAACTGGGACTATATCAAACTAAAAAGCTTCTGCACAGCAAAGGAAATCATCAAGAAAATGAGAAGGGAACCTAACAATTGGAGGAAGATATTTGCAAACTATATATCTAACAGGGGGTTAATATCAAAAATATATAAAGAACTCGTACATCTCAACAACAAAAAACTAACAACCCAATTTACAAATGGGCGAAAGATCCAAACAGACATTTCTCCAAGGAAGATATACAGATGGCCAATAGGCACATGAAAAGATGTCAACATCACTAACTATCAGAGAAACGCAAATCAAAACTACAATGAGCTATCACCTCACACGTGTCAGATTGGCCACAATTAACAAGATAGGAAATAACAAATGTTGAAGAGGATGTGGAGAGCAGGGAACCCTCATACACTGCTGGTGGGAGTGCAACCTGATGCAGCCACTATGAAAAACAGTAGGGAGTTTCCTCAAGAAATTAAGAATAGAACTACCATAAAATCCAATCCTGTTATTCCACAGCTATTTATCCAAAGAACATGAAAACACGAATGTGTAAAGATACATGCACCCCTATGTTCATGGCAGCATTATGCACAACAGCCAAGACTTGGCAGCAACCTAGGTGCCCATCAAGGATGAATGGATAAAGCAGATGTGGTATATATACACAAGGGAGTACCATTCAGCCATAAAAAATGATGAAATCTGGCTATTGGTGACAACATGGATGGACCTTGAGGGTATTAATGCTAAACGAAATAAGTCAGAGGGAGAAAGTCAAATATTGTATGATCTTACTCATTAGTAGAAGACAAAAACAACAAACACATAGATACGGAGATCTGATTGGTGGTTACCAGAGAGGAAGGGGGAAGGGGGGAAGGTGAAAGGGGTGATTAGGCACCTGTGTATGGTGATGGATTATAGTTAGTCTTTGGGTGGTGAACGTGATGTAATCTACACAGGAATTGACGTATAGTGATGTACACCCAAAATTTATATAATATTATAAAACAATGTTATCGCAATTAAAAAAGAGAAGGAAATAATAATAAAGTAAATTACTCTTTCCTCGCAGTTGCATAAACTGTCAGACTCTCCTTCATCCATGATCACTGAGTGACTTTTCAACCTGAAATACTGTTGAGATGGCCAGTGTGGAGATCCAGACCTAATCATTTTCCCTCTATGAACAGCTTCATAGGATGAATGTGAAACAGAAAGAAACGTGATCTGCAACTGATTCCATTTGGATTTAAATTAAGATACACTATGTGCTAAAAGTCACTTTTAAAGCTTAAGGGATAAATGAACTTGTGGCTTGCCTCCCAGGTCTTTCTTCCTAATTTATCACTGAAGCGAAGCCAGTGTAAGAACAGTGTGACAGTGACGCTTGCCAATGACTAAGCTAGGTTTTGAACAATTGTGGAAAATCCAGTGCCAGATTTTTCTCAGAATGACAGTCACATTGAGATATCTGTAGCACACACTTTCCCGATACTCCACCCCCAACTCCTTCAGTTACAGAGAGAAGATGTGGACAGTTCTCCGAAGGATCTAGGAAGAGATGCTCATCAGCTCAGGGACAGTCTCGCCGAGGCAGCAAGTGCTGGAACAAAGACATTTGAGTACACTAGCAGAGCTCAGTGTGCATCCGTCAATACTTCTGAGGGGGCCTGGCAAGGACAGGGCGGTCTTACCTGGGCAGCTGTGCAGGTTCATGGGATCCGTATGGTTGGGCCTGCAATCTTTAGATAGAATACACATATGATTTTGCTGAAAACCAGGATAATATTAGTCAAATAAGCCCCCTCATTGATTTTCCAAAGAAACCAAAGACGTAAAGGAAAGCTTTTGAAGAATATGGTGCTACTGCTCACATGTGGTTGCTGAATGTTTTATGTACTGTTTCTAACAATAAGAACTGCAGGTGAAATGCACTTTGATACGTTTTTCACAGAATAATGTCTTCCAAGCTAAAGGTTGAAAGAAAAAGACGTAAAACTTTGTGAGAGTTATTAATTCCACAGATAATTGGGTGAAGAAAGAAGGCAGACGAGAGCAAACGTTTTGAATGATTTAATATACCAAAGCAAATAATAATCTAAATTACCTAATTCTGGAACTATTTCTTTCGGTATATGTGAAAGTAATAATCAAGATTATAAAAGTGATTTAGCGAAAAAATAGTTTTCAAAGCATTAGACAATAATCCTAATTATGTCAGCTATCTTGAGATGATGACAAGTAAATTTATAGGTGAGTTAATAAGACACAATATATATCATCAATGAAATTTTTTAGCTACATTCTGTGATTTATGTCATTTTAAGAGTCTAACATTGCAATGAAACCATGTTCAAAAGCCAGAGAGATACAGGGAAATAACTAGGTATTCACTTGAAAAAAAGGATAGAGCGCTGTAGCTAATAGAGAATCACCCAGCCATCCATCACTCTATGTTTGACTAACTGCCCGCTTCTCTCTTCAAATACTCATCTACTGGAGAACCGCCCTCCCTCAGAGGCTGGAAGCCAGCTCACACACAGTTCTAATTTAGCCTTTCCACGGGTTCCCAAGGTCTTGTGTTTCCTCTTCTGAATAGAAACCTAGGTAGACAGACCGGCAGACATACCCTTTCCACAGTACCGGAAAGAACTTTACTACAGTGGTGACCAAATGAAACTCTGAGTTTCCCTCAGTGCTGAAAAGAAAAAGAAGAAAAAAGGGCAAAATAGTGAATTTTAAATAAAATAAAATTTATTCATTTTTTGTAATTTGTGCTTTTTCATTGTTACAATGCCCTTTATATAATCAAAAGATGTTAATAAAGGATAGTAGCTGTTTGATTTTGTTCTTTGTCTTGATAAAATAAAAATGTCAAAACTATGCAGTGTTACCCTCCAGCTTTATTTTATTTTTACTCATCTCTAAAAGCCAAGAGTCTTGAAATAACTTGTGCAGAGTTTCACATGGAAATAAATGTGTTGCCTGTTGACCAATATATTTAATCACACTATTGTTTTTTAGTAAATATAGCTTTTGTCTGCCCCGAATATATATATATATCTTTCTAGTAATGTAAAGCCCTAAACTGGGTTTTTCGTGATATGGTTTCTGACTCTGCATCCACATGTGTTTTTGTCTGTCTTTCTCTTTCTCCCCATGACTCCTCCAAGCACCTACCCACATTTTCACAGACCATCAGTAAAAGAACTTTGTCCAAACTTCTGAATCTGGAATTTTCTTGCTTACTACAGTTAAATGTACTGATGACAAAAGAAGGCAAACATGTTTTAAATCAAATACACTCTAAATCAACTTCTTGATCTCTCGCTAGTAATTAGAGCTGAGTTTGAACTGAGACAAACAGCATGCCCTGAAACTGGAAATGAGTGACCACCACCATAAAACAGGGCTTCCGAGGATTTGGGACCACCATTCACAGTAAGAAATTCATCACACTAGCGCTCAGAACGCACATTCACAAAGACACAACCAAACATATGCAACTCAAGTTAAAGTCTCATAAAACAATGCTTATTCTTTTTTAGTGCAATGCACTCTGACATGTTTTATTCTATCATTTTTTAAGCTGACCACGTTGCCATATTGATTTCATGATCCACTAAAGTGTCGTGGCTTACAGCTTGAAAATTGTTGCCATAAAGCATATGTCGTAAGGTGGCTATTGAATTGTATAGCAATATAAAGTTCAAAACAATTAATTTCCATTAAATCAATATAAAATTAGAAACAGCCTTATCAAATCATTTTCTAGTGTGTTGCCTTTGAATTCCTGAAGGAAAGAAGCAAATATTTTTATCTCAGCTTTCTCAGTTTCCCTTCATCTCATCTAAGTGGCTCTATCTCTACCCTCTGTGATTTTTCTCCAGATATATTTCTTCTAAACTGGAAGAAGAATGGGAAAGAGAAGATAAATAAAAGTGCTTTTTTTAAAGGAAACTTTGAGGAGCCTAGTTTTAGCATCGATGATGACTGAAACCTGGACTAAGATTCTGAACTATATGTGTGAACTTCTCAGCAGATGTTCTTAAAAGTACTAAAGGAATAAGTTATTTTAAATAGCCTATTTCAAGTTTATATAATAAATTCTTGACAATGTTTTCTGATTTCTTTTCAAATAAATAAAAGGTAGGTAAAATTTTAAATTGGTAAATATATTGGTTATGTATACATAGGTGTGTGTGTGTGTGTGTGTGTGTGCGCACGCCACACTTACTATGGCAGGAGCCCAGGCTTTCGAATCCAAAGAGAAGTAAGTTCAAGTCCTGGTTCTGATCTCTTTTCTACTGTGTGATTTTTAGAATTTCTTCTAAAGTTTCCTCCACTGCAAAATGGAAAAATAATCACACTTGCCTCACAAGCTGTTTTGAGGGACAAATTAGACAAAGTAAGCAAAATCAAAGTGCTATTAAATTGTTCATTATGACCATAGATTTCAGGGGATGATCTGTTTAAGTGTATTTCATGCTTGTAAAAAAAATAAAATAGGCCTCCTTGGCCATTTCAATTGATTTCCATGCATGACTCTAATCTTACAATTCACTTAATGCATGTAAGTAGAGAAAAAGAGCCCCTTTAAGACAAGGAAATTATAGGGAAAAGATTAATAATATAGTTGAGGTTAGAAGGATATCAAATTCTGTACTTACTTCCTAAAATCTTTAGACATTTGAACTTGACCATCAAGTGATTGCTACTGAGAAGCTCCCATACTCTGAAGGACTTAAAATTCCAGCTCCTCTTGGCTCCCTTAAATTAACGACCATATAGAAAGTCCAGCCTGTGGAGTATGTTCTGTAGACCACATGAGGCATTGGCACATTATGGCCCACCACCTATTTATCTATGACCTGTGACTTAAGAATGGTTTTTATATTTCTAAATGGTAAGGGTGAAAATTAAAAGAAGGAATATTTTGTGACAATGAAAATTATACGAAATTCAAATTTCAGTGTCATAAATAAAGTTTAATTTGAACACAGTGTAGGTTTTTCATTAATCTATTGTCTGTGGGTGATTTCATGCTACAATAGCAGAGTTTAGCTGTTACAATAGAGACCACACAGCCTGCAAAGCCTAAAAGTAAATATTTATTATTTGGTTCATTATTGTTTGCCAATCCCAGACTACACAGGAAAAAGAAACTCAGGGACAAAATGTGGATGATGCTTATTAGCTCCATAATAAACCCAATATAGTTATTTTCAAATATAGCAAGGATGATTCTTAACCATAATTAGTATATTTGATACTTGATATAAAGAGTGTGCATCTGTCAACATGAACTACATAACCTATTTCTGAACAATGACATCGTGTTGTGCTTCCAAACCTAGTAAAGAAAAACAAATAGTTTTTATCCACCTAATAGTTGTAGCACACATCCAGTCAATGTGATTAGATATTATTACTATAATGGGATAGATGCCAGCTTAAGAGAAAGCCCCAAACACTATTTTCCACAGGACTTCCATCTATTATCATAAATGAAAATTCAGCATTCCTCCAAATCAAACTTTAATTCTGATCAAGCAGTACTTTATTAAGCTGCCAGGACTACAAAAACCACTGATTTGACCCGAAGGGAAGTGCTAGCATTTGAAGGAGTGGGAGGATTCTGTTTATGTATTTAACAGTGCCAATTAAACAGAGACTAACAGATAAGGCCTTCTTATTTATTATTTGCTGGCAGTTACTTGAGCAGAACAGTTAAAACACCAGCCAGACCAAGGAGTTCCGCTCCAATGGACCTATGAGTCAAAAGAGAATGTTGAACAGGAACATTCAGAATTCGCTTCTTTTAAATCTCAAGCACTTTACAATTTTATCAAATAAATAATAAATCATCACTAAACCTTGATTTAATATTTGAAACTGACAAGAGTAAATTGTCCACCAATAAGATAAAAGTATGAACTATTACATAAATATAAAATGTAATGTTTTCCCTTCATGGTTTACAGTGCTTCCTAGACTGGAGGATGCCCACACCTCCTCCACCCCCACAACACAACACACTGGAGTGTGAGAAGAAAACATTATAAAAGTCTTATTTCCCTTTTTGGTTAACTTTTTATGATGTACATTAGTATAATAATACTTTTATATAGTCATAAATGAATAAATGTACTGGGGCCGGCTGGGTGGTGCAGCGGTTAAGTTCACACGTTCCGCTTCGGAGGCCTGGGGTTTGCCAGTTCGGATCCCTGGTGCGGACACGGCACCGCTTGGCATGCCATGCTATGGTAGGCATCCCACATATAAAGTAGAGGAAGATGGGCATGGATGTTAGCTCAGGGCCAGTCTTCCTCAGCAAAAAGAGGAGGATTGGCAGCAGTTAGCTCAGAACTAATCTTCCTCAAAAAAAAAAATGAATAAATGTACCCATAATGAGAGCATATCACAAGAATATTTCACTTACGGGTAGATATAATCAAAAATAATTGAAAACTATTGATCTAATTTACTCTGGTTTGGTACTGAAGCATAATTAATTGCAATAATTGAAAGATTTTTGATATAAGCTACGCGAATAGATCTTACAGAAAATGTTTGGTTTCTCTAATACTCGACTGTGGTCTCTAAAAACCACAGCCCACTGGAAGGAAGCAGGGCTTTTTGAAGAAATGACTGATTGCAGTCCTGCTCTGGGAAATGCATAGGATGAGCATGGTGCAAGGGTGAGAAAGCTGTCAAAAACTACTGAGGGCAGGTCCAAAGGTCTCAGGAGTCAAAAGAGGCTTCCACTGACCAAGAATGGGACCATGCGGGCATCCATGAGGATCGTAACTGCAACAGACTGCCTGTTTAAAAAGTGATCAGATGCAGCGGTCACTTTTTGAGGATACTAGGAAACTAACATTTTTAAAACTGCTAAATAAAAGAAAGGATGCAGAATTTATCTCACCTTTCCTAAAAATAAAATAAAAATACTCAAGGCAGACAGGATAGGTGACATTGTGCACTTGAAGTGAAAAACGGCACCTTTTTTCCACAACCAACGGCATAACTTCTAATCTTCTTCTCAGTACAGGAATATTACTGAACCAAAAGAAACACAGTGTTATTTTTACAAGGAGTTTAGAGTCTGATGCCCTGACTGGTTGATTTTGTAAAGACAAATGATTCTGCTACCTAATTCAAAACCTCTTGGAATCTATAGTTGAGATCAATTCTTCATAGACGGTTAAAGTGAAGAAGTTTTAATAAAATTGTCTTCTTTCCAGTGGTTAATCCTTAAGACCTGAAAAATCCTTTTGAGCTGATAATGTTTCTTTTTTTTTTTTCTCCTGCCGGTAGAAATGAAGCCAAATAAAATACCCTATTCCACAGTTCCCTTCAAGGATATAAATGAGACCACAAGTGTCCTGGCTTTGCCTGCTAAGCTGGCTAAAATCCCTATAGCCATTTGCTTACCTCAGGGGGACTGGATAGCACCTTTAAATTATGTTGTATATGGTATGTCCTCGCGTTTTAAAAACCCTCTAAGCAGCAGTACAAAGTCTCATTCCTTAAAGTGGTGCAATGAAGATGCCGGCTCATTTCCCTTTGTGCCTTCCAACATGCTCGACGCATTAATATTTCTCCCTGCCACGGTCCATGAGCGCTTCAAGGTGAGGACAGGATGCAGCCACAGGACAACAGAATCCGGGAAATGAGCTACGAAAGAGGACATCATTTTCAAACAAAAAATCACTCTCTTCTTCCTCTTTTCCCATACTGATCACTCTATACAGCACTTGAGAGAGAAACAGCCTCAGATACTTGGAATTAGATGACCTGATTTCATATCTCCAATTCTTCTATTGAGTAGCTGCAAATAACTTAAAATCTCTCCGGCTCCCTTTCCTTATCTGTACACAAAATAACTGTTATTACTATCAAACTGAAAACTGGAAAAAGAGGAAATAAATATCAAATTGCTTGTACAATAAACGTAGTCAATATTGTCATCTTAAAAATCTCATTTGGAGAATAAAAAAGTGCTGGATTTCCCATAGTCCACAGTATCTACATGCCATAGACTGTGCTGAGCACCTTACATATATTACCATGTTGAATTGTCCCCAGAACAGTGAGGTATGTGCTAGCATCCTCAGCTTACTAATCAGGAAGTTGAGACTCAGAGAAGCTAAGTAACTTTTCAGAAGACACACGTGGAATAAGTAGCCCGAGGTTCACTGTGAATCCAAATCTACCTGACTCCACAACCAAGCTCTTACTCTTACCTTATTCTGCATTTCTACACAGACAGAAGGGGAAAAAATGAGACTGAGAGAGACAGACAGAGAGAGAGAGATTTAAAATATAAAATGACAATTTTTTTAAAATGTAAGCAATAGATATGCTGAGACAAATGGTACATCAAACACTTGAAAGAAGTTTACATAAATAAGGCTGCCTTCGTGGAGTATTGTATAATTTTGCTAAACAAACAATTTCAGTATAAATGTAATAAATTGAACTATGTCTATTGTATTTGATTCCTTAATAATCTCTCTTATTTGATTAAGACCTACTAAAGATATTATTTTCTCGCCTGCTCTGCAGGGATTATTTCAAGTGTTCCAGAATCCTCATATGCCTGAAAGCCTTTTTGATACAGACATGTCAAATCCTCTTATAGTCAACCTAACGTGAATTTAGAAAAAACAGTCTTTAGAGTTTGTTCAAAAACACCACGGGAGGTTTATACTCCCCCATGGTCATCAGCAAAGTGCCAAGTTGTTTGGCTGCACGTGCCGACGAGCGAAGGGCAGACTTGCTCTCCGAGCTCTGCTTCTCCTGCTCTGCTCCTCCTCTGCCCTTCTCCTCTCCTTTTATTTCGGACTCTACTCCCCAACAATACTCACTGAATTATTTGTGAAACTCATTTCATATGCGGATTTTTAGCTCAACTCCTCTGCTTCTGCTTCTGGTAAAAAAGAAATTTTTAACAAGGCAGAGTCGTCTCAAAATCCCTTCACTCTTACACATGTTCCATTCCAAGTATATGCTGACAAAGCAGAGGACTGAGACATCATCTAGTGAAGAAATAATCCAAAGGCTTGTTTGACATGCCTGAAACATAAGTTAATGTTTCTTGTGTTAGTCCCTCTTTTCCTTCCCCAGTCCATTGTAGTACTGCCCGCTAAGATGGGAGAAAAGGAAAACATTCGCTTTCTTTGGAGGGGAAGTTTGATGCCAGGAACATGTACTTAAAGTACTTTATCCAAATCCCAAATACAGGGCCTGGGGCCATACAATTTGTGCTTGATATGGTTAGGAAGCTCTCCCTGCCTCGGTCTCTCTGGTGTGATAGTCTTATCCCCAGGTGACTTTGGGGAGAATTCACCTGAAACTTCCAGAGCCTCCAGTGTATGGACTCATGTCATCTGAGGATTAGTAAAAATAGGTCTATTTTTCCAGGTCCAGCTTAAATCCCAACTAAGAAGCCTTCTTTGATCACTCAAATCCACAGCAATCCCATGGCACTTATCATCTGTATAATTCACAGAAAACCTGGAAATGTTTTTAGAATTGATATTTAACACTTTCTTGGTCATAGAGCAATTTCCCTCTCTTTTCGATATTTAGTAAAGAACTGAACAAAGCAAAACACTTTGACATCTACTAATTGTATCATAAATCAATAATAATGTCTATTAAAATGAGTACGGTACCAAGACAAAGTAGTCTTTATCTAAAAGAATTCAGAAAAGAATGGGATGCATTTTAGAAAGATTTCCATAGAAATAATTAAAATATTTACAAATTAGTGTTCTTAGCAATTACAGATAACCGATGCTCCCTGATGATGACAAGAATGCTGCTGCAAATACTAATAGCAGTGAACAAAAGCTAGGTGTTCTTCCCTTGCCAGGCACTGGGCTAAATGCCTTACACTCCCCCTTCCCAAAGCACAGTAAATGTGTTATTGTAATTTACATATTATGGGTGAGAAAACTGAGGGAGTTAAGTGAATGTCTAAAAATTTCAACTAAGTGGTTGAGTCAGGATTTAGAACCCAGGCAGTTTGACTACAGAACCCATGATTCTAAATCTCTAACTAAAATGAATAACTTTGGCTTCATAGTAATTATATTATGTTCCACTTCATTTGGACAATAGAATAAGTTAAGAAATAATGCAGTCTGTCCTACTGACAGATTATCATCTTCCAAAGAAATCTTACATTGAAACATTGCCTTGTAAAGACATGTAAAAACAAGAAGGTGAAATGCGTATTTGAGAGTTTCAGACAAGAGGTAACTATGCTATTTTTCCTGAAGAAATGTGAATAATGGAGAAATTTAAAGAGTACCTAGTGAATTACATTATTACAATTCAAAAATAATAAATACATTAATGAAAATTGAGAAAACAAGCCTAAATACCATTGATTATTTCTCTGCAGCACATAAAACCCAGAGGCCTAACGGTGTGAACGGAAGGAGTAGTTATTGGAACCTGGAGACAGATGGGCCTGGCAAAGTCCACCTGAGAAAGACCCACAGTCAGCCCCCAGTGGCCCAGTGGGGAGAAAGTAAAGAGAATGAAGAACCTGGCTCACGTTTCTCTTTGCCCTCTGGGCTCTCGCTTATGACTGCCTTGGTCTAATCCGACCAGAAGCCAGAGGCAAGGGAACCCCCGAATGCAGTCTACTGCAGGCCCATAATGTAGGTGGAGAGCAGGCTGGAGGGGACACTTGGACCCGAGAGGCCAACAGAAGGAAGAGAGCCAGCAGAAGTGTCAATCTGTGCATGTCTTCTACGTTTCTAAAGCCGCCTTCTCCTTCCGAGTTAAAAATATATAGTTATATTTGTACCATTCTGGAAAATCCCCTTACATATTAAAAATCTGAATCTAAAGCAGTCATTCAAACATGCATAATAAAAACCATTCACCCTAAGAGGCAGTTTTATCTTTGCTTCTTTCATCCTTACTTCTTCATACTTTTATTATTTCCTATCTGCCAGGTGCTGCCAGGTGCTGGGCATCAGACGTGACAAGACAAGCAATACATGCTCTTTGTTTTCAGAAACTCACATTCAATAGAAGAAAATAGCTAAAGAGTTAAATTACGTGGTGACTGGCTAAGTGACTTCAGTGGTGTTGGGGCCATTGCCTGACTTACTACATTCCTGAAAAGTGCTTTTCTCCTTACTTCTGCTGGAGTTGAATCTTATAAGCAATGAACACAATGCTTGGATAGTGGAATTTGTGGTAAATAACAATGAATACTTGCTCTATATGGCCATAAGATTAAAACTTGGTGCTCAGCATTCTAAAGCCTTTCTTCGTCAAGATGATTTTGCAGCAGGGTTTACTGTTCTTTTCTTCAATTTGTACTTCTAGAGCTCCCCACGGGGCTTCCTGATGTTTGTAAAGTCTTTGCTGAACGCAGCGTGGGGATGTAGGATGGTTATATAACAGGAACACGGCTCTTTATAACACAGAATGATTATTCCTGGGATTTGAGCTTAGGTTCCCGAGTCTTACTGGCTTACAGCATCTTCGTTTTTCTGGACTGGAGGTAAATGTACAGACTTACAGAAGAATGGGTTTAAATAAGCAACAATAAACAAACCCTCACCTCCGTGCCTCGGGGAGGAGCGAGAGGGACTAAGTCTCCTTAGCTTGCCTGAGATCATCTCAGGCATTATTATCAATGATTTTTAGAAGAGAATCTCCTATTCACAGGGCTAGTGATGTTTTACAGTTCGACAGTGCCCCATATGTAATAAATCTAAATCAAGCCAAGGTCAGGGAGTTGCTGGGTAAAGCGATTGGGTGAAATATTCAGAAGAAACGTGAAAACAACTTTTCTCTCCAGCAAAAGTGCCACGGAAAGAGAAGTTACCTTGCCATCGGAGGAATCTGAGTTCCCTTCCAAGCTCTCTCACTTTGTTCTGCAAGCAAGAATGTTAACTCTGTTGTTTTCAGATCATTTCTTTGTAAGGGAGAGATTGTAAGGCCTACCTACTCAGGGGTCTAATGAGACGTCAGTAGGATTATGTTTCTAAACAATGCATTGCGTGCTTTATACAAGGTAGCTTCTCTGTATTATTGTGCTTGTTGTGATTCCATGGTGCCCTAAAAAAAAGAGGCTGCAGTAGCAACAAAGTCACCTACAGTAAGGTCACTGCAGCTCAGACCAGTGCGCTGAGAGGGAGAGGAGTAAACAGTATGTATAATTTGTTCACAGCTTCCAAGTCAGACTGTGACTTGTTTCCATTCTTCTCAGCTGTAAAACACAAGTGCTCATCAGAACAGAGCCTGAGGGATAACGAACCACCAGCAGCCTGCGGAGCTCCTGGGGGCCGCCTTCAATCTCACTGCAGAAACTTCTCACTCACTGATGGAGATGCTGAAGCCAAACGGGGTCGGACCGGCTTCCCACTACCACAGTGTTCCAGCCCCATCCCATCCTCCAAGCAAACCACAACCATACACTCACCTCCCATAGGGCCAAAGCGCTCTCCCAGAGTGGGCTCCAGACATTTCAGATTTTCATTCCGAGTCGGTAAAGAACCTATGGGCAGGTACCACTAACACAACCATATTTGTTTATTTTTAAGGTATTCTCATTGAAATTGGAGTCCTCATACATTGGTGATGGGAATGTAAAATGATGCGGTCACTCTGGAAAACAGTTTGGCAGTTCTTCAAAAAGTTCATATAGAGTTACCATATGATCCTGCAATTCCACTCCTAGGAGTATGCCCAAAAGAATGGAAAATAGGGACTCAAACAGATACTCACCACGACTACCCACAGCAGGAGCATGCGCAAGAGCCAAAAGGCAGAAACAGCCCAAATGTCCATCAATGGTGACTGGATAGACAAATTACAATATACACAGTCCATGGAATATTATTTGGCCATAAAAAGGAACAAGGTACTGATATGTACCGCAATGTGAATAAACCTCCAAAACACTATGCTGAGTAAAAAGAGCCAGACACAAAAAGTCACATATTACATGATTCCATTTATAGGAAATATCCAGAATAGATAGCTCTGTAGAGACAGAATGCATATTGGTGGTTGCTAGGGGCCAAGGGGAGGAAGGAATGGAGACGAACTGTTTACTGGGTGAGGGGTTTTACGTTGGCGTGACTGAAATGTTTTACAACTAGATGGAGGTGGTGTTTGCACAACACTGCAAGTGTATTCAATGCCACTGTCTTGTTCACTTTAAAATGGTTAATTTTATGTTATGTGAATCTCACCTCAATAAATTATTAAAAATTTAAATTATACAAATATAATATGCAAATTTAAACATAAGCAAAATAGAAACTAAAATAATGAGCTATAGGTGAAATAAACAATATTTTATATATTTATTAACAGCACTAAAGGCTTTTGCTCTCACAAAAATCTTGATTAATGATAATATTTTTAAGTAGAAACATATCACTGAATATGTTTATTTTTAATTAAGTTTAAAAGATATTTTATTTTAATGGTAGTTATAGCTAAAAGTGTTACCTCGAAAAGAAAAGTAGATCCAAATGGAAGGGCATGTCCCAAAGGACATTGCCTAAGTTTACCAAGTCATGATGCCTATTTCCATAACCCCTTAATATCATCTCTAGTACAATAAAGTAGACAGTATTATATATTACATAACACATAATATGTATGATGACTACCGTATATTATTAGATAATCTATAACATATATATATGATGTTATATATAGTTACATATAATTCAGAAAAAACCTTATTTAAATTTAACTTGGAAATTCTGTCTCTCTCAAATCAATCAATTATTCTTATAAACCATGTGGAAGATATTGCCTTTTTATATCCTTAACACATACATGATTCAAAACCTATTAAAACTCCTCATTTTGAAAACTCTTAAGGAAGTTTGAAATTTCTACTTCCAAACTTAAAAAATTAAAAAGTGTGCAATTATGAAGGTTTTTATAGGTGATAAGCATATTTTTAAGAAGAAAATTACACGATTAAATTTCAAAATCAAATTTTTAAAATACTTTCTCCAAAATCACAAATTTATTTTGAACAGCACTTATTCTCTTAAGCACTACTCCAACTGTTAACTTTGTCTTGTGTATTATTTTGATAACACCTATCAGGCAGCATAGTATCATCATCTACTTGATTCTACAAAAAATGTCAGGAAAATTGGATCACTTTAATTTTAAAAAAGAATGTGTGTAACTCATCTTTGACAATTCTTGAGATAAGCAATAAATTTCTGTGTGGTACAAAAGATTTTCATATCATTCCACATAATACTAAAGATACTCAAGTTTGAAAGTCTCGGTTTCATCATAACAGAATCAATGACACCTTGTCACACAAACTACGGAGCCTCACAATAAGCCGGGAGTGAAGGAGCATGGGAGCGCGCTGCTGTCAAAGCACCCACCCTCCCTTGAAGACTTTGCAAGCAGCATGTGTGAAGACCAGACACAGGGTGGGCCAAAGTGGCAGAACACACACTAAATGTTATTAAATTTCATTCTTTTCCCATTTAGATGAAAATCAACATAAGTGGAATTTATCATCTTGCCCTCTCCCACCCCAGTGGATCCTCCTATACACTCCCAGGGGAGGCACCCCCACTTTGGAGACCACTGTTCCACTGGGCTAGTCAGGTGAGGCGGAGGGATGCTGGACATAGATTTACCCGTCACCCAGGTGTAAGCATAACCAAGCTCTTACTGATCTTGATATTGGCTCAACTATGCAACCAATTTTGAGATGAATTGACTTTCTAAATAAAATGTATACCCTGCAGCTATTGCCCAGAAGACAAGAAGAGCTGATGAAAACTCTATTTTGATTAAATTTTTGTGTTAAACAATTTTTGTTTCATTTTTAATAGAAATCTTTCTTATTTTAAAGAGTACTGATGAGAGATATCATGAAATAAGACTTTTTGCAAGCAAATAACTTAGAAAATCAAATAACGAAAGACAGAAGAATCCAGCTTTCCAAGCAAATTACAGAATTTTTTTCTAAAAGTGCATTACTATAATCTAATGTTTTGTGATTTCTGAAACTTTATTAAAGGATATCAAGATATTAATAATAAAACTCACATAGTTGCAGATATTGTATTTTAGGAAAAATTTATTTGAAAAACTCAACCTGAAATAGTTTATTCTTCCTGCATTGGTTCTTGTCCATGTAGCTTGCCCACGAATCAGCTAAGAGCTCTTGGGAGGGACCACCCATGAGGAGAGAACCCAGACCTCTGCGAGGCTTCAGGTCACCGAATTATTACTAATCATGCCCACTTTGATGCCCAGCATCTGGTCAACAACCTGCTATAAAGCACTACGCCTTCATAATTCTACTATGTTTTTCTTTTTTTTCACCTTAATTAATTGACGCACCTCATTATGAGAAACAAGAGGGAAATCAGAAATGGTATATTCCATTCCTTAAACAAATAACTTCTAAAATATTCCTGCCATCGAAAATTGTTAGCTATTCTATCTTTCCACCCACTTGGCACTATGCCCATTCCAAATAAGAATCCCATCTTATCTTTCTCGCGCTCTTTTCTACCTGCAATATGTCCATTATATAAAGAATTTCACTATCTATGTACATATACAATGATATATCCATAGTCAATAGATTTCAAGGATTCCAGTAGTAATATCTTTCAAAGAGAAATATTAAATCAATCTATTTAGAAGACAACGGTCATGGGAAATCTCTTACCATCGGAAACATGAAGTCAGTCCTAGGGAGACACAAACGTTATTTTTAACGTTACTAATAATTATCCTATGTCTCTGCTTACTTTTTCCCCACATTTCTTTCTGACTGATGACTCTACATATTAATCTCACTCTCTCCTGCTGTCACTTAAAATAAAGTGCTTTCTCTGGATAGTAACATTTTAGCCCCTCACCTAAGAACTAATGGACTAATAAATTTCTAAATATCTCCACTACAAGAAAATGGATGGTTTTAATGCTCAGTTGATCTAGACACGACCAAATCTGACAGTGTCAGTGACATAATTACTGTGAAATCACACAATCCCATGCCCCAAAGGCAAATGGCTCTTTATGTCCTCTGATCCTGATGGTTCCTTAGTCACATATCTTATCATGGAATGTGTGAAGACATGGAAGCAAAAAATAGCATGGTCACGTGTCAGCTTAGAATTTCAAGTTCCACCCCCTCCATATATTTGAAAGTCACTCTCCATTCCTCTCACCTCTGCTTTAGTTTTATCCACAGCACGATCACCACCTGGTGTGACTGCTATTTATTTATCTATATTCATTCATATTTCCTTTTGTATATAAACTCCAGGAGGGTGGAGACTTTCTCTTGTTTGCTCTTCTACCTCCAGTGCCTAAACTAGCTCCTGGCGTATAGACAATACCCAACTGATTACCACTGCGTGACTTTATTAAGAGTTTAACACTGTAAATTAAACTATTTTTCTTCTCTCTAGTTAATTCACTCTAGAGAGTTTTTGATACTTATGAGTGTTTTTTTATTATTATTCCTCTAGCAATGTTGGTTTCTTCTAATTAAATTACTTCCTTTTTACTTTTTATTGAAAAGCAACTCAAAGATTTGAAGAATTGCTATATTTATACTTCTTTCGCATAAGTTGGTTCTATATTATTTTTAGCAATAATATAATTTATAATGCTTTTAGAGAGGAAGATTAAATTCAAGCTTCCTCCTTACTATTTTATACATGTGGCAATTGTCAATAACACCTTTATCGAAACATAGAAAGTCCTGCATTCGACTGTCCAGCCCAATATCATGGAGACGATTTTCAGTCATTCTGTTATTCAAAATTCTGGAGATTTAGCTTGATAGAGATAAGTGCTAGGAAATCTTATTTTCATTCCACATCTACCAGTTGATTGTCAATATCTCTAAAGTTTGTTTCTGATAGAAAAATAAATTGATAAACAAACAAATAAAGATTTCATTTGTCTAATATGCTTTATCTTATTCAGATGGTTTGCCTAAGTGACAGGCCTGGAATTTGAAGGTCCTTAATACATATAGAGTCAGGTACCCTGACTTTTCTCAACTATAACTTTTCCTTAAACTTGAATAAAGAAAAGAGAATAAATTGGTAAACAGCTTGGACTTTGAAATCATATTATCTAAGTTTGAATCTTGATTCTTATGCTTACTCTACTGGTAACCTTAGGGAAGTTACTTTATTTCGCCAAGATTCAGTTTCCTCATTTATAAAATAGCAATATTCTTGTACCTATCTCATGAAAATGTGGTCAAAAGTAAGTCCCTGTGAAGTAGTTAGCACAATGCCTGGCACAAAATTATTGCTCAAAATACATTAGATGTTGTTCGTATCATTCCCCCAAATGCATGGAAGTTCTTTCCTCTTGAGCCCCCAATGTATTTTGTGTGTGTGTATCTCAAGATATTTTCACATCTATCTAGTACTAAAGTTCTTTGTATGTTTATCTTTTTACTGTATGACCCTCATATAGGAAATCTTACCCTCTTCATCTCTGAAGTGCCAGAATTGTGTCTTGAACATGTTAAGACTTTAATATATTTTTTAAAATTGAATTAAACTAAAACAGGACACACAATCATACGTCTGCACTAGATTCCTCTAAAGTCAAAAATAATTTCACTTGCTTCTTGTAAATAAATAAAATTACATTTAAAATCTTTTTAAATATTGTTTTCATAAAACATGAATGATAAATTAACTCAACAACTATGGCCCGCTCTTGTATTCACCACTTCAAAAGTAAGTATCTATCGTATGTTACTGCTTTTAAATGTGTCACACTTGAGCTTCATGAAAGAGTGAAGTAGAATCAGAGGTTCCATACTTAATCATAGACATGCAAATTTAATGCATGATATTTCAGAACACAGAAACTTCCCAATGGATTGAAACAGTACAACCAAGACCCTATTGAATTATTATAACTTCCCACTTTCCTCTCTTGTTCAATTAGTACTTTCTGCATTGGTCTAAAGGTCATAACTTCTCATATTTCACAGGAAAACTGGAACCCAAAGAGAATAACAAATATGTTTAAGATTTTTCAAAAAGCAGGAAACGAATTGCAGTGTTTCATTTTTAGTTCATCTAGTTTGGACCATCTCCTGATAATTATAACAACTAAACTGGCAACAAATAATGTAGCTAATTGAATTTTGAAATCTATGTAATTATTATAATTTTGATATATAATTTTTTTCCTAAAATGTCCTATTCCAAGACAAAAGCTAGTACAAAAATGTTAAGTATGTTAAGTATTATGATGACTAAACTACTACTGTTATCAACAGATCTGATTGGATAGAAAACAGGATTGATATTTTCCTAATTGCAATTACAAAACTGACACATAAGCATGATTTATTTATGATTGAAAATGTCAACCTCTCGATGACATCTGGAAGTCTCACGCTGCTAAAAGCCACGCATCTGATAAATCCCGGCCTTGTCTTGCTTTGCTTTGCTTTGCCGATAATTTCATTTCTCCAAAAGCTAAGGAGGCAAGAGTTGGGAAACTGTATTTTGAACTGAATTTTACTAAATCCTACATATCAAGGGTGATATTCAAACTATTTCATAAGTAGTACTGAACAGGCACCAACCATCAGGTCCTAGTGGCCCTCTATGCTCCAGCAGATACTCCATTAGCTGTTGGATTGTGGGTGTCCTGGACCTGGAGGGGGTCAGGAACCCAGTGAGTTGGGGACACATGAGTGTCTCAGGGAAGTGGTATTTATCAAGCAGTATTCAATACTACAACACTATACTCATATTGTTACACATCTGCTGCATATCAGCTTTGCTGATAATCCCGCCCCCTTATCTCTTGAATCCATCCCGACTCTACAAGCCAGGACCACTTCTTTGTTTCTGAGTCTCACTGCTCCCTAAACTAAACTGTCAGCCTCAGGGATTCCATCTCCTCAAAAGCATTCCAATTCTTTTCCAGACTCTAGAGTCTCCATTTTCTAACTCATCTTGGCCTCTGATTGTTACACTCTCCAGGTCAAAGTCATCAGTGTTTCTCCAATATCATCAATACGAAACCCAAAATTCTTAGCCTAAACATTAGGACACACCTTTCATCTGATCCCAGCACATCATTGCAAACTGTTTGTTTTCTTTCTGCTTCTTTTTATCCAGTCTATGATCCAGCCAAAATGAGCAATTTGTTGTTCTCTGAATAAAGGGCACATTTTTCACACTCTCATTATTATCTTTTGCCACTACTTTGAACTGGAATGTGGTTTCTTTCTTCTGCATCCAAGCACTTCATAGTCCACCTCAAACATGATCTTCATCACTGTCCTCAATGATTGCTACACCCATTACAATTTTTACATTGATTTATATACACTGATGATGCAAATAACCATCAAGTTGTGCAATTTATCATATTTATTTTTGCATATGTCTAATCTCCCTTTGTAGATTGTGAGGTTTTTGGGTATGATACATAGTTGATTCATTTTTCTAACATGATAGCTCTTAGCATAGCTGTTGTACCCACAGCAGCTAGCCAAGTGTGTTTGGCAAATGAAGAAATGAGTATAATTAAGAACAGGAGAAAAAAATGAAATTGGTAAGAATGTTGGCAAAGAGGGATTCTCATCTCAGAACTCATCTAACTGAAAAAATAAATGCTAGCTATAGTAAATAATGTGTCTTGGTCTCTAAAATGGCACATTCTTATATTGACTAAAAGGTAGATAAAACTGGAAATTCCAAAACAGTTAAGTGACCAAGGAAGATGAAAGTTCATAAAAAAAATAAATATGAGCATAAAAGTAAATTTTAACTATACCAGACAAAGCTGAAGAAATAAATCCACACGCACAGGAGTTATTGTGAACATCAGTTGGAAGGGAAATCTCATGATCCAAGACTCTTGAAACCAAACAACAGAACGGCTGAAACCCAAATAGAACTGAGTATTCTGAAAAATGTTGAGAACGAAAAACAATTGTGGAGTGGGGAGTAGGGAGTTACATGTTGTTTTGTTGTTAGGTGGTTTTATTTGGTTGATTAATTGAGTATTACTTGACATATTTCAACTAAGAAAAGAAAAAATATATAGGGAGAAAGGGTAGACCACTGTGTGGGGAAGGTAGTGATATTTACATAGAATCATATACATATCAAACTGTCAAGAAATGTATACAAATGTTTAGATTAAAATGGAATGAAATCCCAGTGTAATCACGAAGAAAACATCAGACAAACCCACACTGAAAGACATTCTACAAAATAGCTGACCAGTCCTCCTCAGGTATGTCGGAGTCATGACAAATAAGGAAAGACTGCGAAACAATCACAGATCAGAGGCAACTGAGGGGATATAATGACTAAATTCAGTGTGGTGTCCTGGACTGGATTCTGGAACAGAAAGAGGGTATAAATGGAAAGCTGGTGAAATCCAAATAAAGTGGTCTAGTGTCTGTCAGCATTCCCTGAAACTTCCATCTCCTGCTGGCGACGTGGGAATTTTCCTACTTCTCCTGAGCCAAGGGAAATTGTGAAAACAGTTAAGACCGTTTGGCCTCTTCCATGCTATGACTGAGTGACGGGAAACCAACAGAGAAAAACACCAACAACCTCCTCTTTGACTTCTCTGATGTAACCATCTCTCTGGACTGCCGTCTTTCAAGTGAATTTGATGTCGTTGGAAATGGGAGAGATCGCACCTACATGGGCACATCTACTACTTGGTCTTATCTCTTTCTACCTATAGCACTATTTATGACTTCCCATTCCCACATTCAGACATTAATGATATTACACGTTTTCATGCATCTGTTCATTTATTTAACAAGTATTTATTGAGTGCTCACTCTGTGTCAATGTACCAGCCCTTTTCTAAGAGCTAAAGATATAAAAAGACCAACAAGGTTTTCTTATTCTCAGGCAGCTTGTGTGCAACGTTTACCAAATGCCTGCTATGTGCCAAGAAGTATAATATGTACTTGATTAGATTATATAGAGATACAATTAAGACCAAAGACTGTTAATTAACGCATTAATATGAACTTGGAGGGAAGACTTTAAATAAGATCCCAATAGATTGGAACATTTGGACAATACTAATGAAATTAATTTTAAAGTCCTATGTGTAATTTTTTTAAAGAGCAAAACTCAAATGGAAGCCTGTTTTAACAGGAGCCGATCTTAATATATATTAAAAAAAAAAAGCCATAGGGTGTCTTCGATGGATCTCTACTTGAATGAATATGAGTCAACAAGAAATGATTACACAAAAAGGTAATGTACAATTTAGAGTTTATTAGGTAAAGTACAGTTTCCACTGCACTTTGAATGCTAGATATTAAGGGGGATACTAAAACAGTGGTGCACGTTCTTAAATATATTTTCAAAGACCATTTCATTTGAGGAGTGGTTGAAGGAACTAGAAATTTTCTGCAACTAGAAGACATGCCTTAGAGAAACTCTGAGAGGTTTTGAAGAATTGCCTTGTCAAAGAAGAATTCTGCTTTTTCTGGACAGCGCCAAGACACCAAACTAGAACAAGCAGGCCAAATTTATATAGCAACAGATGCCAGATCAGTACTAGTTAGAACAGGATAAAAACAAAGCTATTTGGAAAATCAAAGTGCTTCCTCAAGTGATAATAAGCTTCTCGTGTTAAAAATGTCAGAGACGTAATAGATTTGTAGTGGGTCACATTCAAACACCTTTGCATTTTCTCCCAACTTCAGAATTCTGTAGTTCTAAGAAGGCGTAGATGTCATTATGTTTGATATAAATAAAAGCCAATGAATTTGCCTTCTGTGGATGTTAATAGTACCAAGAATTTGCATCTCTTGCTGCCTCTCTGATCTGCACAAAATCAGTCCCCAAGAATTGATTTGGGTAGTCTACCTCAATTGTTCCTTTTGTCAATGACTCAGGTGAAGCCACTTTACTGTATTCATCTACACACTTCAAGAACCAAGAGCAGATGACATCCAGCTACGCTTAAGGAAACAAATGATATTAAATCGCAGTTTGTTTCTGTGAATATTGGACCTCTGGCCTACCTCCTTTAAGCTCTTGATGTGGGAATTTGACAGTAATGATTTGTAAATCTTCTAAAGAAAGGTGAAAATCAGAGAAGCAAGAATTCCTGAAGTCATGATGTTTCACAGATTAGTAGTCTGCCATTAAGAAAGTGTGGGGCATTGGGTGAGTGAGCTGAAGCCATAAACATTATCAGGTAAAAGTGAGGTTTCCTGGGGCTGCAGAAAGAAATGAGCTTGTTACTACTTCTGGTATTAATCATAATAAGTGTTTTATCTAAGCCTGTCATGTTTAGTTTCTCCATGCAATTTACCTCTCAGGCACGCTGTTCACAATATCAGTTGGCCTTATCTTTTAACTTATAGTCTTCAAGTACCTAAATGTATTTCCCCCCAAGTTCCCACAGTTAACATGACAAAAGTCAACATGAGAGCTATTTTAAGACAATGCTGCACTTGCATTATAAAAGACAGAGTTGCTCATGCCTGGCTGCTCCTATCATCTGTTGAAAAGTGTAACAGGCAGCACTGATTCTTTGCCTAATTGCAGTTTTTCTGTGAGATTTGCAAGATTCTAAATGGGGATCCCAAGTGCTTTAAAAAATTCATTTATTTTATTTTTTATCTTTAGCAAAGAAATAAAATAGAGATCTGCTTATGCTATACCTGCTCCTCTTTCATCAACTGACATCTGTTAGCCAACACGGTAAATCCACAGGCTGCCTTTGAGGGATCACATTAGGAAGCCCAGCTTCTAAGCATTGCAGAACACTACTAGGAGAAACCCAACCAACCAGACAATCAGACAAGAACAAATTCAAACCAACAACGATGCAGAGACAGACTTTTTACTAAAAATATCGGGGAAAAATACTGCTAGCCCTTATAAACCTAGTCCACAGTTCACACAGAAAAAAGTGTCAACCTGAGAGGATGATATGACTTGAAGATTAGACAGCTAATAATATTCCACTCTGCATGACCCTATTTCACTGTAGTCCTCTTATGATCTGCTAATAATCCTTTATAATTAAGCTTCCAGCATAATATTAAAATGTAATCCACATGAACACCAATCGCAGGGTATTTCAAAGGCTGAAGTGGTTCCTGCTTCCAGCCATGCATGACAATCACAGTGTGGCTTTAATTTCATATTTTTTAAATGGTTTGCCCCAAGATTTAAAGAAAAACTAGGATTCGTTTCTATCGATAAGACCAATGAAATAGGTCTCATTTAGACTCAAACCATTAAAAGTATGTCCAAGGTATAGGCCTTATGAATTTGCATTCTTCCCTTTAGAACTAAAAACCTTTGCTACATCCCATAGAAGTGAGGTCATCTTTTGAGGAGTATCTTGTGAAATGTTTACAGCGAATGAAGCTGGTGGTACCAGAAACTGCAAAAGGATGTCGTGGAGCAACACAAAAAATTCTTGATTCCACATTATATGTAATAAGATTTGATTAAACACTAGTCCATATTCAACTGTAGTACATGTAACATTTTCTGTTTCTTCTACTTCAGTGTTTTGTCCTAATCATATCTTGAAAAATTCATTTTTTGTCCAATAACTAAATAATAATTTGAGCTATATAATAATTATTAGAAGTAACACATTAAAAACATATTTAGTTTAACTGAGGTAGCTTTATCTTCCAGCATAGCTGGATCATGAACATAATCTACTTAGTAACTCTACTTCAGAACAGAATTGTGGCTAGAATCTTGTAAAAATTGATGCCAGGTCTAATGAGTTTCCTTCAAAAAAATGATTATAAGCAATTTAACCTTATGAGCCTATCTGATTCTGCCTCTCATATGAAAACAAGGGAGTTGGGGTGATGTTAACGATTTTCAAATTTAAAATGTTGGTTTTGACTTCAATAAGGAAAAAAAATGCAAGATTGTTGCACGATCTTTTAAAAGATTTGATTTGATTTGTAATCTACAGATAACGTGGTATTAGGGTATGTTCTTTTCTGAGTTGAGTGTCACTATCGATTAGGAAAATATGCTGTCAGATAGGAAATAATGACTAGCGACCATTATGATCTAGACTCATAAAGCGCTCTGAAAAAATAATGTTCCTCAAACAGCTATTTGGAGAGATTACTGTTAGACATTTGACTAAATGTGAACATTTTTGCTGAGGGGAAAGATTTTCCTTAAATTTTTTATGTGCTTTTAAACAAAAGCAAGTTCTAAGGAAATGAGTTACGAGTGCCATCTAAGCTATTTTAAAACGGTTTGTGTCAAGGTTAATGATCATGTTCTTTCAAAAATCTCTTGGAAACATTTAATTAGAGCACTTCTATTTTTATAGAGGTTTTATATAATCCTAAGCATTAAGAAAAACAAACCAAGAGATTTAAAAAGCCATCTTTTATTTAATGCTAACTATGTGCCAGGAACTGTGGCATATGGAGATGAAGCAAAAAGATGAATAAACTTAGGGTCTGACTTCAGAGAGCTTTAAATCTAGCTGTGAGGTTTCAGGAGGGGTGAAGGAGAAAGAATGCAAGGGAGAATATGCAGAGGGTCAACAATTCACAAGCCATAGAGTTCAGCTTCAAAAGCCTTCCAGATGACAGGCAGGAAGTACAAATTCAGGAACTAGCTAAGGGTAAGGCATTAGGGAGTGGTAGGACTTCTAAAGAACTGTGGAGTGCATGCCCCATGCAGAGGCATTCAAAATAATTTATCTTTAAAACATTGTGCCAGTAAATCAAAATGGTCTACCAGCTCAATTCAGCCTACGATTTACAATCCTTGTTTTAAAACTATAAGAGAGATTAAACTGTGGTAGGATACGTGTTATAGTAAAGGTACAAGTAAAATTTACCAAGAGCCTGAAGAGTAGTGAGTAAATCCGCGTGAGGGATTGGTGAAATCTTCAGAGAAAAGGCAAGATTTAACTGAATCTTGACAAACACGGAGGATTCCACACAGAGTGAGTGTTGGATGCAATATGATGCAGTGGCTAAAAACCTGCCTAGGTTCAAATGCTCACTCTGCCGTGGCCCGTGCTGCAATCCTGGCAAGTTACTTAACCTCTATAAGCCTCAGTTTCCTCATATGTAGCATGGGTACTTACCTCAGTGGGTTGTTTTAAAGATTAAATGATAAGATGCACATAAGTTACTAGTTTAGCTATTATATTTATACACACAGCTATGATATTAGCCATTTTACTGATCATTTCTAGAATTTAGCAAGGCCTCCTGTAAAAATGGCTCCCAGATCTCACCTGTCCCCTCCATTTTGTTGCAGGGCAGCTGCCATGAGCCAGTTGAGTTATCAGACGTAGAGCCAGAATCATCAATGAAAGGGCGAAGGAGAGGAGAGAGAGCAGTGTAGTCAACAAAAGTAGTGAATGCCAAGAAGTGTCACCCTGTGTTTCATTACATGGAGAAGGTCTTGCTATTCTAGAAGTTACAAGCTGTGGCAAGACAAACCTTATCTTGTACAATGTTGGACTCATTGGTTGGAAATGCATTCAATCAGACATAGGCGGTGCTGACCGGCACAAAGCAATTATGCCAAGCACTTGTTCATCTCCTGTAGTTTGTCTCTAACGTTGACTCAACTGCTGTGAGTAGATCCCACCTCTCCCACTCAGAACAAGGGGCCGCAAAGAGATTTTCATGGAGAGGAAGTTTTGGCTTTTCCTCTCAGGAGATTTATATTGAAAAGGCAAACATGGGGTAAGCAAATAGAAAAAATAATTGAAAACAAAAATACACCAAGTTTCTTCCCATCTTTATTTCATGCCTAATTTCCTACAACACATTCCAAATGATTTCATAGCATCAGTACACACTCCAGGGGCCGACTCCCAAGGCCCTTCTTATTCAGAGCTCTCAGCTCTTCCAACAGCACAGTCTGCTCCCAACAGCCCAGGGGGATCACTCTGCCATGCAAACATCTTCAGTAGCTCCAGGCCACTCCACAGCCCCCTCCTGACCACTTCCCCTCTGCTAAAACCATCCTTTCCTTCCCTTAAGGACCAGTTCTGGTCCTGGTGTGTTTCCCTCAACTGCTGCCATCCAAAATGGACTCTCTTTCTTCCACATTCCTATTTAATTATATCCTATTTCTTTACACCTTATTTGCCTCTATCAATCCTATTCCTATCAAGTATACATTCAAATCTATAATGACTTCAGTTGCTTCTAAAACTTGCCAGTCAAATGCTTACTCTTTCTCCCCAAAAGAAAAGTTAGATAGCTATCATATTTTATTTATTTTTAAGTGTTTCTATATTTTTGAACTGCTTGATTTGACTTGATATTTTTATATAAGATGTGAAATGTTAGGGCTTAAATTACTTTTTTTTCAAATGGCCAGTTAATACTATTTATTGAATAATGCTTCCCTTTACAATTCAACTCTAATGTCTTCTGAAGCCCAATCGTCTATTTCAAGGAATCCTAGCGCATTGATCTGCCTGTTCTCAACATCATTACTAAAATGTTTAAATCATTCATTTATATCTTGTGTCTTATCATTTCACTTTTTTCTGAATATATGTTCACAGGTTTATTATTCTAGATAAGTTTTAGAACACTTTTGTTAGTAAAACAAACCCTAGGTTTTCATAAGAGTTACCCCTATATACCTGGCAATCTGGTAAGGAGCATATTACTATATATTAGTTGGTAATTAATGCAACCTTTAGAAACATGTTAAGTCTTTTCATTCATACACATTCAATATTATGTTTTACAACTCCTCTACATTGTCTTTATGGTCTGAACAAACTGAATTATTCCCCATTCTCTGAACATACCCGATGTCTACTTTTCCAAATCTACTCACTTTCTTCTTCCCATTGAAAGTGTCCTCTATATGTTTCTGTGATCACAACCTAGCTAGAAACTGTTTAGTCTTTGGAAATTTTTAGATATATAATTGTGGAGAGGATTTACTTTACTGCTTAATCTCTGTCTTATTAAGTAAATAAAGAGGGATAAAATATAGGATATCTAAATAACTTAAGATTAATGTATTAAATTCAATCTATAACTAACAGAGGACATATTTTCTTTCCTGAGTATTTAATATTTATTAAAAAATGATTGTGCATTACATCACAAAGAAAACTGCAAGAGAATCCAAAAAGCAGAAATTTCACAGGCCATATTCTCTGATCATAATGCAGTAAACCCAGGAATCGAAAAACACAGTGACAATTGAAGAAAGGATAAATACTTGCAATATATAATGAAACTACATTTACTATCTAAACATATATATTTATTTCATATTTAAGTAAAGTAGAAATATATTTACTATATAAAAAATTCTCACAAATAAATAAGAAAAAGTTTCACAAATTGGAAAAAGTGGGCAACAGCAAATAAAATAGAGAAGTCAGAAAAAGTAATAAAATGGCCAATAGACCTGAAAAGTTGTCACTCTCATAGTCAAACAAGAGCAAATTAGAAATAAAATATCTCTGAACAGACATTTTTCCAAGGAAGATATACAGATGGCCAATAGACACATGAAATGATGCTCAGCATCACTAGTTATTAGGGAAATGCAAATCAAAACTACAATGAGATATCACCTTACACCAGTCAGAATGGTTGTAATTCCAAGAGAAAGAACAACAAATGTTGGAGAGGATGTGGAGAAAAGGGAACCCTCATACACTGCTGGTGGGAATGCAAACTGGTGCAGCCACTATGGAAAACAGTATGGAGATTTCTCAAAAAATTAAAAATAGAAATACCATACAATCCAGCTATCCCACTACTGAGTATTCATCCAAAGAAATTATCCTTGGAAATATTTATCCTTGAAATTAATGATCCAAAGAGATTTTATGCACCCTTATGTTCATTGCAGCATTATTCACAATAGCCAAGACATGGAAGCAACCCAAGTGCCCATCTATAGATGTATGGAGAAAGATGTGGTGTATATATATATATACAATGGAATACTACTCAGCCATAAAAAAGACAAAATCGTCCCATTTGCAGTAACATGGATGGACCTTGAGGGTATTACATTAAGTGAAATAAGCCAGACAGAGAAAGACAAATACTGTATGACTTCACTCACATGTGGAAGGCAACAAGTATATAGATAAAGAGAACAGATTAGGGGTTACCAGAAGGGAAGAGGTTTGGGAGGCTGGGTGAAAGGGCTAAAGGGGCACATATATATGTCAGATAAAAATTGGACTACTGGGGGTGAACATGATGAAGTGAATTCAGGAATTGATAAACAATAATGTACACTCAAAATTACACAATATTATAAACCATTATAATCCCAATAAAATTATTTGGGGAAAAAATAAATAAAATATCTCTTTTTTATCTGTCGGATTAGAAAACAATAAAAGGAATGAAAATAATTAATATGATGGAATATTGACACTAATAATCATGTGCAAAGGAAGTTAAAGCATAAAGTAATACTCTTTTCAAAAGGTCATACAGTAATATATATTGAAGTTTTAAACTTGGATACTATCTAACCTATTCATTTCACCCCTAAGACTTTATCCTAAGGAAATAAGTGTGAACCAATGCAAAGAGAGTATGCACCTGAATGGTCAAAATAATGAACACTTGAGAACAATCTTACCCTTCAAAAGGGAACTGCTTAAATATCCGTCGGTACATTTATACAAAAGAATACTCTTAGGTAATAAAAGTAATGAAGTTAAGATGAATTTTAAGACTGTCACATATACGTATGATCTCCACTTAAAGAAGCCAGATTGGGTATGTGTCAAATAGCTGGGGGAGGTGAAGGATGTAGAAATCTGTTCATTAAAGGTTTCCGTTAGTTCATTGGCTCTACGTACTTTAGACTTTTCTCTCTCCTGTTTTTTTGTTTGTTTGTTTGTTTTGTTTTTTTTGTTTTTGGAGGAAGATTAGCCCTCAGCTAACTACTGCCAGTCCTCCTCTTTTTGCTGAGGAAGCCTGGCTCTGAGCTAACATCCGTGCCCATCTTCCTCTAGTTTATACGTGGGACGCCTACCACAGCATGGCTGCCAAGCAGTGCCATGTCCGCACCAGGGATCCGAACCAGCAAACCCCGGGCCGCCGAGAAGCGGAACGTGCGAACTTAACCGCTGCGCCACCGGCCGGCCCCATCTCCTGTTTTTAATTTGCGATTATTTTTATATTTCTAAATATCAACTTAGAATTCATTTAGTGAAAAAATTTACATGTATTCGTTGAATAATGTGTGTTCCAAGTATTAGACAAATTTTTATTCTAAAAGCCCCAAACCACAAAAACTTAAGTTTTTGAGATATTTCATCCCAAATTAAAATCAGCCACATTTTATTCAGACCATTCTAGGGTCATCCCATTATCCACTGGCTGAAAGAAGAGGCAAAATTCTGACAGAGATTGGTCTCCTCATGTCAGTTCTAATAAATGAGTACAGGTCCTCTTTTCTGAAAAAAATAATTGACTTAAAAATTCAAAGTTCAAATTGTATTCTCATCCATCGATGTGAACATTGTTGTACCCTCAGGTAAATTGTACTATCTAGTTTACCTTCTGGGCTGTGGTCATTTCAAATTTCACCAGAGAGTGAGACAGAGTTAAAAGTTCTTTAAGCGTGATCAGTCTTCTTGTTTCACTGCCGTTTAGACCCAGATCTCAAAGGTCAATGAATTAGGCCAGTATTGTTTAGATTATGTTCCAACTACAAACATGCCATAATGTGCGGAGCTGATAAGAAACATGATCAATAACCAGATAGCATCTTACACCTGGTACTTTAGGAAGGAAAGATGATCAAAAATGACCTAACATGTTCAGCATTTGTTTACAAGGTATTGATCAATTGTATAGCAGTCAATGCATTTTAACCAGCATGACTGCTCCAGCTGAGGGTGCCGTATGTCATAAAAACCAGGCAGAAATCCATGAACCTGCATTTCTCAGTGTGGCTATAGATTTTTTGTATTTCTATCTAATATATAGCCTTAATGATGCATCCTGGCACATTTCTTACAACTGTTCTCAAAACAGTGTGTTCTTCACTGAGTAAATAAGTCAAATACAAACAAAAAGTAGGTCAACTTAAGCCCTGAAAAATCTCAGGTTAAAGGAGTATATGAGTGTTTTAAAATCAATTTACTCAGTATCCCAAAGGATCAGAGCTCTTTTCTAAAGCTCTAAAGCTCCGGATAAAATTCTGATAGAGCGAGTCTACATATTCCATCTAATATGAAACTTAAACCACTTGATATTTTCATTAACAAAATGCCAGCCTTGGATTCCTGACTAAAAAGTCCTAACATTGCAAGTGTAAATGAGACTTATGTGCATTTGTACTCAGGAGTAATTGCTAAACTGCACCAAGCACATTCTCTATGCCAGGCTCCATCTGAAGTGCTACATGTATACTATTTCGAATAACCTGAACAGCAACATTGTGGGACAGGATTCCCCATTTTAGAGAAGAGGAGAATAAAGCATAGAAAATAAGTTTCTCCCAGGACCAACCCCATGGCCTAGTGCTTAAGTTCAGCACACTCCTCTTCCGCAGCCCGGGTTGGCAGATTTGGATCCCAAGCACAGACCTATACCACTCGTCAGCCATGCTGTGGAAGCAACCCACATACAAAATAGAGGAAGAGTGGCACAGATGTTAGCTCAGGGCTACTCTTCCTCAAGCAAAAAAAGAGGAAGATTGGCAATGGATGTTAACTCAGGGCTAATCTTCCCCAGCAAAAGAAAAAAGAAAAATAAATTAAGTACTTCCCTGCCTACCCAGCTAGTGGGTGGTGGAGCTGAGTTTCAAATCATGCCAGTCGCACCCTCTAGTTCCTACTCTTAAACTCGGTGCCTTGGTGTAACCATTCAGGGATCTTTCTTGTATTTTGCACATATATGTTAAGGTATATATGTCTTTAAAATGGCTTTCCTCTAAGCCCACCCCATCCCCCCACCTCCCTTTACCCAAATGCTTATTTCTTGGTCTCTGGCTCCGCCCCAAGTGAGCGATTCAATTATCATTCTTCAACAATCCTAAAATTAAAGCCTGCTGCATCTCATCACAGAACTTAGAGGCAGTGCTGTAATAAAGTTGTCTTTCAAACACATTTTAACAGTGATCAATATAATCTTATGGAAGACTGAAGACTTTTACACTAGCGGCCAAATTTTTCAATTGCATCTTGTCTTTCTGATTTCAAATTTTATTTCCAAATTTCAGTTTAATAACTGTCTAGGTGTCAATCAGAACATAAAAGAATTGCTCTGCTTTAAAACAGGCTTTATCTTATATGGTGGAGTTTGACAATTAATCCCTGTTCTCACCTTGACTACGGAAGTCAGCTGCTTCATGATAAATTAGTCTGACACCCTAGTAAACTTTACCACCAACAAAACAAATAGGAATTTAAAGGAGTGAAAGAAAAGAAAGAACAAGGACAAGGGAAAGAGAGAGGTGAAAAGGATGCTAACAAAAACAAACCAAAAAAGCGTGAGAAAAAGAAAAGTCTATTTTCAAAGAAATACCAACAGTTATTGCCTGTTGAATAGAAAAAAGCAAAAGCTTTATATAAAAAAAACTATTGAGTATTCAAACACCAAAATGCTTATTCTCATTTCTCCTGCATAAGTTTTAAAATATAATTATTTGACAAAAATACATCCATCATCACAGTAAATAAACCAGAATAAAATTTTTAATTTCAAAACCGGCTAGGTCAGAAATCATCAAGTGAGCGGGGTGTGTGTGTTTATATGTGTACAAGTACACTCACACTTCATTGAACCACTTCTGGGTGTTTGTTTCGCATAAGGAACCTTCCTCATCTGTCATCTTCGGCTCTGTGGGAGGGAATAAGTGGGGAGGGGGCAAATTTGTCCTCTCCCTTAAAGAAAAGCCTGCAATTAAATGGAGAAAACTAAAGACACTCATTAGAATCGCAGTGATTC
This sequence comes from Equus asinus, assembly GCF_041296235.1. Lineage (NCBI taxonomy): Eukaryota > Metazoa > Chordata > Mammalia > Perissodactyla > Equidae > Equus > Equus asinus. Next base: position 6,558,092 of record NC_091792.1, read on the forward strand.
TGCTTCTCTCCCGAGGGATGGGTGTATGCTTCCCTCCTCCCTATTCACCTGGATCTCTTACCTTCCCAATATTGAAAGAGCTGAGTGACATTTTGCTACATTTCTCAGAAGGCTAAACTTAGTGGAACTTTTAAGCTCGCCTGGGGACACCGTGTTCACACAAGTTTTTTTCTGCTGTGGAATGTTGATGCTGCACGAGCAGATGGACTGACGTGCCTCGAATTCCAGCAGGAGAAGGTGATGTGTCATTCTTTTTGAATAAAGAGTGAGTATTTTTAAAAGGCTTCTTACTTTAATGCGCTCCATTTTTATTCTTGATCAATTCAGTGTGAGTCATTTAAATGCCATGCAAAATTAATTTATATTTACTCATTTGAAAACTTTGTCTAGTTATTTGCTCATATTGGAATCATCTGAGACCAATCTGTAAACAATATTCAAATTCACTATCATGCAACAAGAATTAACGAGTGTGCATATACAGCTATTGGGGGAGGCAAGGGATAAAGAGAAGGTAAATTATTGGCAAGCGTATTAGAAATTAGCAAAGTGTGAGTCTTTATAGTAACCAAATCGAGGTCTTTTTCTTTCTCTTCTTTTCTCCCCTAAATCAGTTTTGACCTCATCCTGACAATTAGGAAGTATTTATAAGCAATGAGTTGGCTCCTGGAAGTGATGTATATATTTTCAGACTACTTTAGAAGATTAAGACCTTTCACTGTATATGATCCATCTGCTTCTTTAGGGCCCACATTTTGGAGGAGCTGTCATGTGATTTTACGTAGGGATGTTCCTAACCTGAGTTCTTAAAGCTGTGTATGAAACAGATTTTAAGGGATCCAGGCCTGATTAAAACAGTTAGCCTGTTCACATCCTCCCTATTTACTGTGGATTATGGGAAGGGAAGTTGGGGTTAAATCAGCAGGTCTTCCTGCCTCCCCAGAGGTTAACCTGGCAGCCGGTTTGGCACCCACAGGAGGGCTGACAGGTAGCAGGATTTGTCTAAGCAGGCTGCCTGAGAGCCAACAAGGAAAGCGGAATGCTCTGGATTAGTTCTGGATTATGTTGTCAGAGTGAAGGCTGATGGACAAACTGCAGAGGAATAAAATGCAATCTGTTTGGGGAGTGAGGCAGCGTGCATAGCTTTCATTTTTCAAGAAATGACAAGAAAAATCATTAATAATTTGTAAATCCATGTCCATTAACTTTTCTCTTTGTTATCCCAAGACAGCCTTTTTAACATGAGTTTGCCACTGTCCTATATCTCTCCTGTCTAGTGACAGATGGCAAAATAGATATGAAATTGGATTCATAAAATAATACCCCCACCTCCAAGAAAGACAGAGCCTTCATTCTCCTCACACTGTGTCTCCCCGGTGCCCTCCTCTACACCCCCCAGGATGAAAGGAAACTGACATCAGTGAGAGGACCAAATGTGTGCTTGCTTTCTTCCCTCTGTAATACATTTTTAAGATGATGGTATTACTTAATGAAATTTAAAGCCAGAAAGAAGTAAATAATCATGATAGTATTAATATATTTATTATGATGATAAAATGTGGTATGGGATTTCTTTTTTTTTTTTTTCCTCACAAAAGGACTGGAGCATCAGTTCCAGGAACCATCTGAGATAATAGTTAATAGATATGCAGACTCAAGTAGGTTTAATAAAAACAAATTTAGGTCTCTATAGAAAGGGTTTACATTTTTCCAATATCAGAGTTACTAAAACTCTTAATGAGTAGTTATGAAATAATTATGGTGACACAATTTCTGTTTACAAACAAATCTAACATTCTAAAATGTCTTTTTTCTTACAAGTTTCATAATCTACTTTAGTATTTCTTAAAGTGAAAATTACCTTATCAAAAGATGTTTAGACTCAGTTGAAACTAAGAAATACTTTTAAGTGTTTCTCAAATATCAAAAATTTGAATGCTTGGATATTTTGGCTTATAGCTGAATTATTATTACTTCACAATAACCTCAAAAATAGAGCTTTTTGGGCTTTAGGCACTCTGATTCGTAGACTCTAACAGTAACACGCAGGATTCTTATGCTCTCCTCCAGGATTTCAGCAACAAATTTGCTCCTCTCCTAAGTAGAAAAGTTTATTTTCTTCTCCACAGGAAACAGTACAAATTAAGTCCCAGTTCCTCAGGATAAACTCAGGCTGGGTACTTTCGCATATATCATTACAAAAAGAAGGAATCCACAGCCCCAATTTAATATTTTGAGCTCAAGAAGAATTCCACCCTGAATTTCCATTGCTCTGATATATCACCACTTCTAGCCCATAGTAGGCAGTCAATAAATAGATGATGAAGAGATAAACCAATAAAAACATATTTGATGCAAAAATATTAAATTCACTTTGATCCACACAAAGCAAAAAATGCCTATTAGAAATTTTATTTTGCATAATATTGCTCTATTGGATAATGTTAATACATAAAGGATAAAAGAATAATAATGACTAAAAAACATAGACTCAAAATGGTTATTTTGCATTGTAATAAAAAAGCTCTTTGTTGGCCTGGCTATGTGACTTTTTTTTTAAATTAGAGTCAATTAAGACAGTCTATATGTATAAACACGCTTTCAAACCTGTGTTTACTCATAAGCCAGTTCATCCATAGACTATCATTATACAAGGTATTATGCAAAAAAGCAAGTGCTGATAATAATTATTCTCACTTTTAACAATGAGCATCAAACTACTTGCACATGTAAATATACAGTTTTATATTACCAGTTGATGACCACTAAAACAATTTTAATCTCTTGGTTTCTACTAAAAAATAATCTTTATTTATTTAATTATTGTGTAGTAATATAAACAGCTGCATCAAGGAATATCAAGATTTTGGTTTTCTCCATAATTGTCTCAAGATAAGTTCTGCTTTACTGTGAAGTAGTGCTTCCTGATTATTTTTGCATTGTGGTATACAAAGGAAATGATCATATTTCTTTGGGCGTTGGTTTAACAGAGAAAGCACCATTGGCTGAGAGGCTGCTTTGTTTCCCCAGGGCTGAAGACATCAATTTCTCTTCACACGTTTAAACCACGGGCAATAGGCCTCTGTGCCACAGCACCCTGGGTAGAAAGTTCCAGAGTACTGGATTTTTTTTTTTAAACCTCAGGACAAGCATGTGATGAATTTAGTTGTAAAAGCAGAGACTGGTTTATCTTTGTTTCTGAAGAAATATAAGCAATAAGCAATAATAGAGGATAAAATATATTTCTTCATTTTAAACGGTGAAATAGTAGTAAAAATAACTGCATGAATAATAGAACTTAGAAGACATTTTGAAATATAAAAGCTTATGAAAAACGTTATCCTCAAAGGATGTTTATAGAATAAGAGAACTCTATTTAACTGCCATTCATGTTATGTACATAGACGAGTCAGTGTAAAAACAAACAAATGGGCTATGGTTTAAAGTTATATAAAAACTCCAAATATTTACAATTTTAAATATGTGAAAAGATTGGCAGAGGAAGGAAAGGTTTTACAGATATTACTCGGGTGGCAATTATTAAGTCATTCCATGAAGCCACCTACAGTGTAGAATTTCATCCAAGTCTCTAAACTTTCCCTTCAAAGGTAAGAAGAATACCACATATTCTAGGCCAAAGAATTGTCTCGTCCATGACTATGACAACCCATATATGCTATAGGCCTGGATAAGTTATAAGCATTCAATGACCAAAGGTGAAGGGGTGGGAAGAGGAAGCGAAATCAGGACGCATTTAAAGAGTCTCTGAGCTCCTTGAGCCAGATGACTGTTTCCTAATGGAGTGGAGGCCTTGCGTCGCTTCATTACCCTTCTTTTCAAAAATGACAACAGCTCATCCTGAAATTCCGTAGAGTCCATGTTATGGCAGTTTTCCTGGACTAATGAGTTTTGTAGTTTTTGTTTTAGATGACGTTATTGTTTTGTATCTTTGCAAACCTTCTTTTGTATCTTTGAAACCTGAATAAGAACATCAAATTGTAGAGATATTTACATTGTTTCGAATTTTCTAGCATAAAATAAAATTCAACTAAACATCTGGGCAATTCAATGATCATGTAATATATGTCTTTTTATGTCCAGTGTCCACTCCAGTATTATCAGAATGAAAAACGATTATTGGGTTTGGAAAATTAAAATATGTATGTGTTACCTTAATAAAAGAAGTTTCAGTATAGTGGTTAGGGATAAAATCACATTTCAGAGAAGTGAAAATTTAAATTAAAGTAATGATTACTCTTTTGTAAAGTTTGGATGAGAAAAGGAGAAGAATAAAATGAATCACCCGAGAGACCCCAGGGCTAAGAGACATTTTACTACAATGGGAGAGAGCTGAGCATCCCTATGGGCTTATGAGAAGGACCCTCTAGAAAGGGTGAGTTTGAAGGTCGGTTGGGGCCCAGAAAAGTGGAGTAAAGTCCAGCAAAATGGGGAGATTATGGAACCAAAGGATAGGGTGGATGGATACATCTTCTGACTTTAGGGAAAAGACTTTTAAGATTGGTATGGACGTAGATAGCTTATAGGCAGAAGGATGAATTATAAGAAGAGTTTCCAACATAGTTGTGATGGGCACAATTTTCTCAATAGATCAAGAGGTCATTAGCTGACAGGAGGAAAAGGTTGAACAGGTCACATGAGAAATGTGACAAATGTTTAAATAGAATGTTAAACTGAAAAGATTGGGAAAGACATTAAAAGAAGGGGGCATTTTACAATGACTGGTCAAATCGGGGATCATATTTTCATAATGGTTAATGTCCAAGTTTATGTGATTATCCTTTAGTAGGTTCAGCTGCCTGGATATGAAAGCAGAGAAAGTGGATGAGGATTTTGTAGGAGGTAGAAGAATAGGAATATGCAAGAATCAAGGATGTTGGTGAGAGATAACTTGGAAAACCAGTCAAGAGTCCAGCCTGGGAAAAGAAACAGGGCAGCGGGGACCCAGGGACTGGGAAAAGCCACATTGATCAAGAAAATGAGCACCATTTGCACAAATAGTAGGAATTTTTTTAAAGTCAGGTAGTATGTGAGATAGCCCACGTGTAGGAAGGCTAAGGACAAAATACTGGGAAATGTTGACATTTAAGGAATAGGCAAGCATATTTTTTGTTCTAATTGGTGGTATTAGAGGAAAAATTTTAAATTTTCAAAATAGTCATAAAACATGAAGTCTGATGAATGCATCCAGAAATACCTCCCAAAATTTTTGCTGTAGAGATTTTGAAACAATTACATGAAGGAATCTGAGTAACCTCAAAACCGTTTTGTGTCCAATTCTATAAATAAAACTATTCAGTCCCTGAACAAAGTTTTAAGGGGACACGACTGATGGAGAAGTCACCGGCAAGACTTGCCCTTGAGGTAAACGGACTGATTCTTTGACCAGAAGTGTTTCCAGAGCTTCCTTGGGAACTACTCCCAAAACACAAGAAATAAAAATGTGAGCACCCAACATCCAAATCCACCCCTGCAGCATCTTTGCCTCATGATTCCACCAAAGAAGCCCCTGGAAACCTCCAGAGAGAGCGTGGGCACCTCACACACACACACAGGGCTAAGGACAGCTCTGTTCGCTCACAATAATCAATGAGCAGGAAGTCAACAGGCTTTCCACAGGACATTTCTTTCAGCTTCTAAACCTCTGTAGGCTGGCACACTCCAAAAGTACTACCTTGTGCAATTATAATAACTCCAAAGGAAGAAAAATATTATTCAGATCTCTTAACAGTAAAAGCACAACCATGAAATTCCAACCACTTCTAATAGGCAAAACTAAACCTGAAAATTACGGATTCAGTTTGATTTGAGAAATATTTACTGAGAAAACACTGTGTTTTAGACACTGAAGAAAGTGTTCGGGGGGTGAGAAAACAAAGAAGAATATACTTTAACCACAGTAAACTCAGGCTCTAATGTACAACAAACGGCAAGGGCAATAAATATCTCAGGGTGTGGATCACAAAAGAAGAGGACCTACTTAGGAAAACACACACACAGATGTGAGGAAATATCATCTTTTTTGCCAATATTCCTAAAAGAGACTTGGCAGAGCAACACAGTAACAGGTGTAGGAAGTTGAAACAATGTAATGCTTATACAACAGCTGATATGCAAGTTTTCCCACTCTTGCAAAGGCATATAATCAACGCCATGTTTTCAAAGACCCAAGTAAAGAAAGAACTCTGTGACTGTGTGTGTGTGTGTGTGATTCCTCTTAATAACACAGTCCTGATGGGTTTTAAGGATGATCACCATCATCATCAGAAACTATAGCAGCAATAGGTAGTACAGAGAAAAGTTACACAATCATTATTCTTTTTACTCCACCTCTCTTTCTCTATCACCATCCCATCTTAACACAACAAGTGCACACACACACGCCCATACACACACACACTCCATCACCTTCTCCTGCCTTATCTTTCTTCACAGCACTTATTAGCACCTGAAATGATCCATTAGGTTAGCGATCTTTTCTGTCTCATTTATGGCTGGACCCTCAGAACCTAAAACAGGACTGGTACATTGAATTGAGCAGCCGAATGAATGAAACCACCCAGCCCAGTGCTCCCCAGACACGACCCACAAACATTTTGAATTTCAATTCTGGCATGGCTACTCTTGAATTTTTTTATCCGTAACTTTGTTTTCCTTTTGTTCCTACCTCCTCCTACAAGCAGGTTTTAGAACTTACATTTCCAGAAGATAGAGCAGAATGCAAGAATTGACAAATCATAATTCACACCTGAAGACATAACTTGAGAGTCCTATGTAGACACATGACAAGTAGCTACTTATGTGATTTTTGCTATATTTTTAAAAATATTTTTTCCAGGGCATTTTTTATTGTGGTAAAATATATATAACAAAATTTGCCAATTTAACCATTTTTAAGTGTGCAATTCAGTGGTACTAAGTACATTGAACTGCTGTGCAACCATTACCAGTATCTATCTCCAGAACTGTCTCATCTTCCCAGACTGAAACTCAGTCCCCATTAAACTATAGCTCCCAGCTCCCTCCCTCCCCAAGCCCTCGGGAACCTCTCTTCCTGTCTCTGCGAATTTGACTATTCCAGGTATCTCAGATAAATAGAATCGTACAATATTCGTTGTTTGTGTCTGGCATATTTCATTTAGCATACTGTTTTCAAGGCCATTCATGTTGCAGCATATATGAGAATTTCATTCCTTTATAAGGTGGAATGATATTCCATTGCATGTATATACTATATTTTGTGTATGTGCTGATTGGCATTTGGCTTGATTCCATCCTTTGACTATTGTGAATGATGCTGCTATGAACATTGGTATACAAGTATCTGTTTGAGCCCCCTGCTTTCAATTTTTTGGGATATACACCTAAAAGTGGATTAAAGATTGTATCCTTGTAAATGATCTTGGTTTTTGTTCTGTTTTGTTTTGGTGAGGAATATTGGCCCTTACCTAAAGCCTGTGCCAATCTTTGTCTATTTTATGTGGGATGCCATCACGGAGTGGCTTGACGAGTGGTGCTAGGTCCGCACCTTGGATCCAAACTTGCGAACCTGGGCAACCAAGGCAGAGCACACCAACTTAACCACTATGCCACAGGGCCTGTCCCAGTGATCTTGTGGTCTGTTTTTTGTTTTTTTTTTTTTTTTTGAGGAAGCTTAGCCCTGAGCTAACATCCACTGCCAATCCTCCTCTTTTTGCTGAGGAAGATTGGCCCTGAACTAACATCTGTGCCCATCTTCCTCTGTTTTATATGTGGGATGCCTGTCACAGCATGGCTTGATAAACGGTGCATAGGTCCACACCCAGGATCCAAACCGGAGAACCCCGGGCTGCTGAAGGGGGAGCACATGGACTTAATCACTGTGCTACTGGGCCAGCCCCCAATGATCTTGTTTTTCACTCAAGTGAACTGGTAAGACATTGAGGTGCTTGAGCAGACAGAAATAATCTGACTTATGTTTTACCATTATTACTCTCACTATAGTTTGCAAATTTTAGGGAATTTACAGATCAAATAAAAAATTTTTCTTAAATAACAGTGAAATACCCAAAAGAGTATAAAGCAACATATCACCAAGTGAGATGTCGTTAGGCAGCTGGGGAGTCTAGAAATGCAGAAATCATGCAGAAAGTGATGAGATTCTCATTGGTGATGTTAAATTGATGGGAATACCCTGGGACCCACTTCGAAGGCCCTTGGGCTGTCATAATGAGCAGGTAGCTTGAAATACACTTTGAGCCGGGGAGGGCGGGGGGAGAAAAAAAAGAAGTGGAACTGCCAACTTCTACTGAAAAAGATCTAAGACCTGAGCTACCTGTGTAAGCCATTCAAAGCTGACATACAAACGTCATCATTACTTTTAATTTTAAAAGTAATACGGTTTGCCAAAAATTCAAATATTTTACAGATTAGAAAAAGTCTCCCAATAATCCCACTCCTCGGAAATAACCAAAGTTAACTATTGATTCTATTGGCCTAAATTTGATAGTCATCAAGAGAATAAATGAGCTCAGCAAAGGACAGGTAAAAATGGACCTAAAACAGAATAAGTAGGGAAATGTAAAAAAAAAAAAATTAAGTAAGATTCAGGAAAGGAAAGTAGAAAAACTCGTCAAAATATGAGGAGAATTGGAATAATGACATACCAGGAAACCGAAGGAAAAGAGTTTTAAGAAGGACATGCAAGTCTAGAATCTCAAATTCACAAAGAGGTCAAGGGAATGTGGACAGGAAAAGTCAATTTGCTTTTAATGCAGTTCTCGGTCTTGGTTGTGTGCAACTAGTACAAATGTCATGAATACTTATTCAATAAATTCAGCTAATTTGAATAATAGTAATAGTATAAGAAACAAGCTCTGTCAGGAAAAACAGAAATTTTCTATTCTTTTCTTTGGCACACACTAGTAATTTTGTGCTTTGTACAAGAGTAGAACTTTTACAAGTACAAATTACAACTCGGTGCCTGTCTACTCTTTTTTTTACTGTAAGCACTAATCATTTTGTCGGAACAATTACACACATTGACAGAAAGATTGCAATCTCTTTTACCCAATAATTTGTTTTTGACCTGCTGAAAGGCAAGAGCAGCTAAGAGTCTTTTTATCTACAAAAACATCTGAAGTATAAGCTGCCATATATGCCACATTCAATGGCTTGAACTAATGGAATCTCTGACAAAATAGCAATTTCTTATGTTATTTTTTCTTTTCATTCTGAGGCTCTATATTGGAAAAACAATGAGGACTGGTTCAATGTACTAAATATTTGCAGAGATAAAATGGCAGAGCCACGTAGCCTCCAAAAAAGTTTTGAGTTACTCACGAATGAAAACAGCACTGAACAAGCAGAGGAAATGAGTAATGACACAGAAAAAACAGCAAGCAAGAAATTGCTGAAAGAGCAGTCTCTGCAAGCTCCCATCCACAGCACACCAAACTCCTGGGAATCAAGACGGTCCAAGCATTTTCAGGTACATATACACACTTACATTGAATCACCAACATAAACCTTAATATATGTTGCCTAATAAATATAGGCTTAATTGATGGTTGGAATTTTCCACTTCTAGGGAAAAGCGGTAAAGAATGAGCACATGATTGGGTTCATGTATCTTACTGCTTCTCATATTCCAAATTAACATATTGCTTTCCATAGAAAACTCATCAAATGCATTAGGATATTTATTTCTTCTTAAAATATCCTTCTAAGAGGTATTAACAGTGGTTTTCTTAGCTTGGTCATAACATGAGTCAAAATTCTCCTCTGGAAATCACTCCTACAATGAGAATCCACAGTGTGTTATGGAACTCAAGAAAAATCATATATATGTGTGCCCTACAGGAGGTTTCTGACTGTTGAAACTCAGAAGGAAGCTCCAACGGTAGAAAGATTAGGGATTGATTCACATTTGATCTCATAAAGCCTTGACCTAGAGCCCTTCAGAGCCCACTGTGAACATCATTATTATGACTTCATGAAAGACTGAGATAGTCTTCTTTCACACTCACATATATGGAGCGTTTACTAATTTATAAGTAGATAGAACGGGGCTTCTCCCATCCCTCTTCCATGCAAATATTTGGTGTACTTATGCAGATAAGGAAACTCAGGATCCAGATAATCAAGAACTGTATTAAAGGAAGATACAATCAATTCCAGAATGTAAGGCTTATTAGCCAGTTTTTATTCTATTCCACCCAATAATTACAGATTACACTAACGTTGCTTTTCTTTCTCTCTCACAATTGCTTTTTTATTTTAAAAAAACATTGCTTTAATCATCTACGTATTTCATTTGTCATGCAAACTCGTCCCTAATTGCCAGGGGTAATTGAGGGTTAACTACAGATTGGAATTTTATTCATTATACAGTCAGCCCAACGAGAAAAAGGAATCAGACACCATTATGTTTACCCACACCAACCAGTCAATATGAATACTTTGTCAGAAAACTATAACCAAAATCACAGAAAGAGAATTAAATAACAAGGGAAATTTTTTCTACCTTCAAGTCTTAACATTTAAAAGCAAAACGTCTGACACTTGTAAGCAATTATACAATGTTTGTAAATGGCATTTTTGTACTTAAAATAAAAAAAGTTTTAAGTACTTCCAGCAACTTGTTTTATTAGTAAATTAAAACATTTATTTGACGAGCAGAAGCTGGACATTTCTCGAATGTCTTCTGCACATGTTTTCCCCTTGCGCTGTCCTGAACCACAGAGGCAGCTCAGCTGGCTGAGAAAACAGCGTCACTGGGCCTTTTGTGCACCAGTCATTGTGGGTCATCTAAACACTGCTCAAGTAGCAGCTCAGAAATGCCCCAGTTGAGGAGGGCCGGGAGGTTAATTCTGTCATTACCGCGTTGACATGAGGCATGTTGCAGCCTTCAGCACAAAATGTTACTCGTAATCTTTTAATCCCAAATTAGGTCAATATTTTATCAAGTTAATCTAGCATGAAGATTAATTGCATTAGTTACACACACATACACGCATGCAGGTTATTTGTTTTAGAGATATTTTTAATCAAAGAGAAAACCCTTGGTTACAATAGGCGATTTTTTAAAATCATCCTTTCTCCAACAGTATTTATCTTTATAAAAGAGACATTTATTCTTTTCATTGATCCTTAGTTAAGACTGATGTAAGAGAAAGGATAATGGTCTTATAATTACTAAAACAATGACCATTTAGAAAAGCTATTTATGAAGAAATAATGACTTCTGATTGAAATGTTTTTAATAAAGTAGCTCCTTATTTGGCCTCATTTCAATTTAATTCTACTTGTTTTCTTAAAATGTGTGATTAGTCTTGCAAAGAAAGCCTATAGTTTTCCGTGCATTTGCATCTTTGTATCTCTAGGCATGTTTAAAAATATTGTAACAGAGAATATGAATTAGAGTGGTTTTACACAAATTATTATCATGTTTTTTTCACTTATGAAAGTTAGGATCGGGCACATCTTCCTTTTTTTTCTTCTTTTTTCTTTTTTTAATCTAAGAAGTAGAGTTTAGGGGGTAGGAAGGTGGAAATATATTGATCTAAGTGGCATAAATCTGCTAACAGAAGCCACCAGAGTGGACAGATGCCTTTCTCCTGAGTTTCTTAGATAAGAACTGTCTGGTAGTTTAAAATTCCCAGGCGTCATTCCGGGTTGTATTACAGGCCCCCCTGGATGGCAAGCCAGAGTTCATGCCCTGTTTCACCAAATACCCAATGGCATTCCCCAGGGTCATGCTAATTATAGGAATTTCACAACCAATGTTTGAGAAGAGTGCATCTCAAAATTTTAGCTCTTGTCTTCAAATATTGGTTTTCTGGCATTCTTTGTTAATGAAAAATAAGAGGTAAAAGGATTCGGAAATACTTTCACATGACTAGCCTTTTGAATTAACAGATTAATATCAAGCCTTTCACATGAAGAATAAACCAACAGCAATCTCAGTGTTGCATCCTCTAAGAAGAGGATACTTGAATTGGGAAGCAAAGTTCACAATCCTGAATGTCAACCACAGAGTTATCATGAAGTTCAGACAAGCTAGGCTGAAGACACATGCCAAAACATTCTGTTTTTCATTTACTACAATATAATAGTCTTCCCATAATAAATATTAAGAAAAATCCACATTCAACTTGCTAAAAATCAGCCAAGTGCACAATAAACATAAAATGATAACCAATATTTTCAGGAAAGGGTACTATAAAAAAATCCCAAATGAAACCAAAAAAAGAATTTAAGGTCCAAGTTTCACTTTTTATTTTTTCTACTTTGTTCTCAAATTCTAAAAATCTTACATGTCCCTTGTGTCAATTCAAACAGCAACAATTATCAGGACAAGTTAAGCTTCTTCCTTGCCTCTGATCTCACCATCAGAAGCACCCAGTAGCAAACCTTTAGTGTATAGCCTTCTCACTTCTTCCCGTGTTAATTTAAATATAATTTTATATGTATATACACATTCATTTATAGGCTTCTTTTAATTTCTAATTTTAAAATGTACAAATATAAAAACTCATTGTTTTCAAATTTTAGAAATATATAAATATACACTGCTTTTATCACAATATTCTGTATATTTTTAACTAACAACTTCTTATAAACTCCTTTCCTCATCAAGACTGTAGACCTAATCCACTATTTGTAACAACCCAAATAGAAACCACCCGGTCCTGAGAAAACACTGCCTCATCTCTACTAAATTCCTCGTTAATTTTTTACTGTGAACTTATATTATGTGTACCTGTCACATATCATGTTTTTGTGGTATACAACAAGAAGGACAAGATAGAGTTCCTGACAATATACTTTAATTTATAAGAGGGAAAAAGACAAAACAGAAACCACACCGTCCTCAGTGGTGTGGTGCAGTCTGGTGCTTAAGAACACGGATTCAGGAGCTGGGCAGACCTGGTTAAGAACCAGGACTCCACGACCTGCCAGCAGGGTAACCTCTGGAAATTCCCTTATCCTCTCTATGCCTCAGTTTCCTTATCCGTAAAGCAGGAATCGTTAACAGTAGCTTGCTGAATGAATAAACGAGACAAGGAAAACAAAGCACTCAGTGTAGTGCCTGATACTTGAAAGTTTTTGATAAATTTTAGCTAATATTTTTGTCACCGTTATTTAGGCGATTCATGAGAAAGAGCTAAGTTGTGAGAGAGGGGAGAGTTCCAAAGGTATGAACTCTAGTGTGTAAACTCAAGACTCTGGGGAAGTGTCACAAGATGAGCCTGAGATGAATCCAACTAGGCACATGTGAGCAAAATCCCAGAGGATTAACCTCCCCCTGCCCACAGTTCTAGGCTCACTGTAAGGGGGGAGGGCTGCCAACGTGCGGGCCACTCAGCTGAGAAGGAATGCAAGGATGGAGGTAGGAACATACAGGTCAGATTTTGCATAAATTCATCAGTGAGATTATAGATTTTTGATGACAGGTATATGGGATTTCACAGCCGGAGAGAACTTTATGATTCCACTAGTTTCATTTTGCCTAGAAGGAAATGGAGACTAGAAGGACACGTCCAAAGTCACTCAGCTGGCCGTGGCCGAGTCAAGACTGGAATCTAGGCCTCCTGTCTCCTGGTTTATCTCCCTCTGCTCCATTTGGCCTGCCATATCAAGGGACTAATGTGATGACAGCAACGTTTTAGGAAGATCGATTTAGAGCCTTGTGTAGACTGAATTAAAGAAGGAAAGCCGGGGGGCTGGGGGAGGACAGAGGCTGTAGTAGTAATCCAATCAGGAGGTGACAAGGCCTCCGCGAGCACAGTGGGAGCAGGATGGAAAAGGAAAGAACAAATCCAAAAGGATGCCCAAATCATGAGATGGAAAAGTCAGCCACTCTTCAATACAGCTCAATCTTATGTAACTAAACATTATCTTCTATAACTTCTTGTCTTAATACAAAGTAAGCAGGAGCACCAGGAAGTCACGTAAAGCTATGACACTGCTATTTTTCTGTATTTTATCCACATCCCCACAACTCACCACTACCCCTCACACCAGAGATGGAGACTGGTTCATCTCCATCCAACATCTCCATCTCCATCTGGCATCTAAATGAAGGTGACGTTGAAAAATATGTGATCGTTGGAGAATCTTAATTCCTACAGAATTTTATTTCAATTTTTTTTCCCCTCTGAATGGGCATGTCAGTTATATGACTATTCATAAGTAGGAAGATGTCTTGAAGCAAATTATTACTTTTTTTCCCACAGAAAGAGAAGTGGCATTTTAGGAGATGACTCAAAATCACGAAATAAGCTTGCAAAGGCCCAGCTATTGATTCCAGATTAATAAGTGTATTAAAATGAATTCACAGGAAGTCGACATGTTTCCTACTCAAGACAGCTTAAGAATCAAGCTCTGCGGTCAGCAAAATCCTAAGAAAAACCGTTCCCCAAGATCCTGCCCGCCCCAGTGTGCACACACCTTCTCCTAATTATTGAAACACTAATCAAGGCACTGCTGTGAAGGCATTTTGCAGATGTAATTAAGGTCCCAAATCAACTGACCTTAAAACAGGGAGATTTTCTAGGTGGGCCTATCTGAATCAAATGAGCCTTTTAAAAGCAGAAAATCTTCTCCTGCTGATCCCAGAAGAGGAGATCAAAGATCCGAAGCACAAGAAGGATCCCACGCACCATTGCTGGTCTGGTAGGGAGTGTTGGCAGTCTCTTGGAGCTGAAAGCGGGCCCCAGCTGACAGACAACAAGAAAACGGGGACCTCAGTCCTACAAATGTGAGGAACTGAATTCTTCCCTGAGCTTGGAAGATGACCCTGAGTCCCAGATGAGAACAGTAGCCTCAGCCAAAAGTTGATTTTGGCCTGGTGAGACCCTGAGCAAAGAATCCAGCCACTCCATGCCCAGATATCCAACCTATATATATGTGAGCTAATAAATGGGTGTGGTTTTAAGTTTGCTAAGTTGATGGTAATGTGTTCCGCAGCAAGAGAATTCTAATACGAGTTCCAATCATTTACCTTTGAGCTTTTCCAGGGCCCTGACATTACATTAAATAGATAACCAGCCCACAAAATACCTGCTCCCTATTTTGAAAAAGACGTAACTCGAAAAACTGCACTTCATAAATTTATTTCATTCAGAAGTATATATCACTATTCCTAGTGTTATGTATAAATAAGTTCATCAAGAGGCTAGGGAAAATCGGCAGATTCAAATTTCAGACTTTCAATGATAAATAAGGTAAAGATCTTTGTAAAAAGAGAATCTATTGTTAAAGAGAATATTAGAGGCAGAAAGTATAAGAGTAATTAGATGAAGACTATACTGAAATAGATTTGTAGTTCTTACATATGAGGAATGTCATCTGTTCCGGAATACACATGTATAGGTACCTAAAAGTATGTATCCCAATTATTTGGCCTATTTGAGCTCAAAGAGAATCCAAATATGGCTACTCTGGTGTTAAGAGAAGCCACTTACTCTACCTGAGTCCTGGAGATCCTTGCTACTTGGTGTGAAAATTGGCATATGCTGTTCACATGTGACCAAGGATCCTGGTTCTAAAATAAGCACCGAAAGTTTCTCCTTCGCGTACTACTCACCACCTCATGGGCTGCCTTGGGAGATGGTGAGCACCTGAAGATGAGCAGCGCCAGGTGGGAAAACACTCTTCAGTCAGCAGTATTATTGAGGGGGCCAAACCTGGTGGTGAGCTCTCAAAAAATGTCCATTTGCAACATTAGAAACATAAGGAAAAGTTCTTTCATAAAGATAAATCAGTTCAAATAGAAGATATATTATAGTTATTAATCTTATCATAGGAGAACTTAATAATATGTCCGTTAAGTCTGAAATAAAAAGAACACATTCTCCCTCTCCCAAAGGTCACTCAATGAGATCATTAGCAAAACAAGGTTATACCCTTGAATTCCTCTCTTAGACACTTTAGTGGCCATTTTTATCATTCGCCATCTAACATTAAAACTGCAACATTTGAACTTGACTGTACTGTATATTAGTTCTCACATGTAGTTCTTAGAAAAGTAAAATTGTTTCACCTGTATTGGCCCAAAAGTTTCAGCTGGACTCTGTGTGCTTTCTTGGGAAATGGAAAAACAATTTTCCATTTGCTCTCCGCGATTATTGTTAGTAAGATCTATGCCAAGAACATAAACCATCTCCATATCTCAGTTCTATGGAGAACCAGATATAGAAAGAAATGCACCATAATTTAATTCTCTTAACACAGTAAAGGCAGAAATAAATTGAGTTAAAATAGAATTGGCTGCTTCTTTATAAATTTCATAAAACTTTAGAGGCTATATATATACTTACGAATAGCCTGCTCTTTTTTCTTTTTTTCTTAAAGACAAACCACTTGATTTGCTTTAGATACCTATCAGACGTGGCTATTGCCAAAAACATCTTGGGAAGTAAATCTAAAGTATTCTAATATAGTCTGTAGAAATTTGACTTAGTTCTTTTTGGTAGTCCTGTTAGAGAAAATAAAATATTATAAGATAATAAAAAGAATGCTCCTACTATAAATTTTGGTTTATCATAGCAAAAACTACGTTGTTTTAATTTATTTTGTGATGAAAATTCTGTCTTTTTGTGACCTAAAATAACTATTTTTTTTGTTTTGTCCTTTTTGCCTTCTATTTATTCCATTTGCTTTGACTTTTTTCAATAAAACTGAAATGCTATTTTTATAAATGCTTCAAAATGATATTTGATAGACAAAGACAAAAATAGATAGAATTGTGATAGAACTTGTGATAGAAGACCAATAACAATTTTCATGCATTAAACTTCTGAAGCATCTTTGTCCACATTGTTTAGTTGGCTATGTATTTCTGGAACAATTGATGTATCTTGTCTGACACATGTATGGGATCGCTTCTCTAAGCAGTGCATATGTTAGACAAGTGAGTCATTTCTCTACAATGCCACACTGTTCATTTTAATTAGAAAGTTTTCTAAAGTATTTAATTATTTTGGCTAGTAAATGAAGTTTCTTGCAAGTGTTTATGAGCGTTAAGTTACAAAATAATCATCTAGAAGATAACCAGAGCCCCCAGCATCCATAATTTGATTTAACTGTATTGTGTTTAGATTAGCCCAATTAATGTATAAACACTCAAGTGAGGAATTCGAGGTCATAATCCCATTTCTTTTTTATTTTTACCATTGTATAGCTATGCATTTAGTAGAAAACAAATTTTAAAAGAATATGCAATTCTCATGCATTTTTCCTCTAACATTTTACTTTGAAAAATTTCAGACCTATAGAAAGGTTGCAAGAGTCATAGTAAACAAGCACCCATTCACCTTTACCAGGATTTACCAGTTGCAGACATTTTGTTAGGTTTGCACGCTCTCATCACGCGTGTGTGCGAGTGTGTGCACACCCATTCACATGTGTTATACATACGCACATATTTATGCACACACATATGTAGATATTTATGTAGCTGAATCATTTAGGAGTGAGTGAGACGTACATTCATTATCTTATCCCTAAAGCTAGGTCTTATCAAGTGGCGTGAGTAAAATGACATTTTTTACTTCTGTCTTAATAAATGTATTACCTTTCTCATGAGAATTTAACCACGTTAATACAATATACTCATAAATGAAAGGAAATCTTAGGTCATCTTTTTCCCAATTACCACAGAGTTAAATTACACTTTATTGTGTCATTTAAACTAATGTCCAGAACTGGCCTCCCAGAGGCCACTCTTGTCTCCCCGGCCTTCAGATCTATTCACTCAGCAGCCAAAGATCCTGCAGAACTAGAACCAGGTCATGTCATTGTCTGCTCAGAACCCTCCAGGATTTCCCATGTTAGAGTGAAGCCGATGCTCTTGAATGGCCTATGGGAACCTGCACTGGCTCCCTGGACCCCTTTCACCACATCTCCTGATGTTCCCAAAGGACCAGGAAAGCCCCAGCCTCAGGGCCTCAGCACCTGCCACTGCCTCTGCCTAGAACATTCTTTCCTCAACATCCTCATGGCTTTCTCCTTCTGCCCTTTTAGGTCTTGATTTAAATACTACCTTCTTATGGAGAAGAATAAATATTACTTTCTCCTTCCTAGCCAACCTTTTTAAAACTATAAAAAATCAACAGCACACAACCTGTCTGCAAGGACGCCCTACTCCCTTTCTTGGTTAAATTTTATCATTAGCACTTACCGAAATCTGATATACTCTATCTTTTATTTATTTACCCACATGTAAGCTTCAAAAGGACAAGGATATTTATCGGTTTTCTTTGCTGCTATATTACCAGCCCTACAGCGGTGCCTGCCACAAAGAAGGTACTCTCTAGATATGTTGTTGTTATTGTTGTTAATGAATGATAAATACATATGAAGCAAACAATAAAGTAATATAATTTAGTAGTATTTTGCATATATTACTTAGTATCTTTAAGGCAGCTATTAACAATATTAATGCCTCAATTTTACAAGCATCTTGTGCATTTCCAGTACCTTCCACAAATATTAGCTTATTGATGTATGTTATCTGTTGCTGCGTAACAAATTCCTCAAAACTTAGTAGCTAAAAACAAGAAATGTTTATCGTCTCAGTCACTGTAATGAGGAATGTGGGTGAAGCTGAGCTGGTGCCCCCAGTCCCGCGTCTCTCCTCACATCACAGTCAACCAGTCAGCTGGGTCTCCCGTCACCTCAGGCGTGTCAAGAGCTGGGCATCACTTTCAGGTCCATTCACGTCATTGCTGGCTGGTCTTGGATCCTCACCATGTAGGCCTCGCCATAGCTGCCTGAGTGTGTCCTTGTGACGTGGGAGCTAGTGCTCTGAGAAAGAGCTAGCAAGGACCTCCAAGACAGAAGCCATCTCTTATGACCTAATCTTAGAAGTAACGTCTCAGTCCAGCCCACAGTCATGGGGCAGGGATTACACGGGTGTGAACACCAGAGACAGTGGTCATTGGACCATCTTATAGGCTGCCGAAGTGTTTGGCCATTTTACAGATGGAAGTGGAAACGTAGAGATAACAACTCTTCCCAATTTGTACGGTTAAAACGAAGAAAAACTCTGATTCCTTGCTTAGCATCCTTTGACAATCACAGACAAATTTAAATATAATAATTATTTTCAAAAAGTCAAGAAATAGATTTTGCCTTGCTATATGCCAGATGCTTTTTTGCTTTACATATGTCATCACATTTAATCCAGAAAACAACACTATAAGGTAGGTAGGCTTATTGTACACATTTTATAGATGAGAAAAATGAGGAATAGAGAATTAAAGTAACTTTCTCAAGGTCATACAGCTGAAAAGTGTCAAGATTGGCATTCTGGCTTGAGAGGTTGGCTTCACAACCAGTACTCTACACCACATGCCTCTCAGACACAAAAACTAAAGCATTTGACTGTCTTCACTTTATCAAAATCCATTTTGTAACTCTTATCTTCTAAAATTAAAAAAGGGAGGCATGGTGTTACTTTAAAATTCTCTGGTGAGGAAACTTTCATACAACAGGCAAAAGCACCTGAGATTAAAAATATCCACTGTGTGTGCTGAGCTGTAGGGAGAAGTCAATTGGACCAGCACATGTCCGCGGTCGGATCAACTCTAGACAGAACGTCTCATCGCTGACTGTGATGTTCTCTGGTGAATATTGCTTCTCCCTTTCAAAGGAGTAAGAAAGCCACACACAGAGAATGCCATCCAGTGCATGGGAAATACCTCTCCTCCTCTCTTTCTTCTTCCTAGCTTATAAAAGTTCCCCTTCCAAAAGGCAATAAGTCACTTCAGAAAACGCGTTTTCTAAAGGATGATTGCCCCTTTTGAGTAGTGACGCACTTAAGGCAGGCATTCAGTAATCCCCAGAAATGTGCTGCCTGGAGTGTCTTATTGCTTAATTAGAGCTGGCACTGGGCCACTGTTTCTCAGCCTTGAACCAGTGCAAGAGCACTGGAAAGATGCATGGCTATTAGAAGTGCTATTTCAGGGGGATAATAAAGGAATGGCACAGTGCCAACCTGCAGCAAACCAAGCCAAATTCTCCCACTACCATGATAAAATGCCCGGCTTTGTTGTAGTCAGCGATTAAATCCATCCCTGTGCCCACGGTCAGGGTTTAAAGATGATCTCTGTTGTTCTAAAAGACTTTACAATCCTTGCCCAAAGGACCATTATAACAATAAACATAACTTCCCCAAAAAGTATTCACTGAACAGAGGAGGAAGCCATTGTCATAATGACGTAAACACATTCTCTTACTTTCTTGAATAGCCTATCATCTTGTTTTTTTAAAATAGTACTACATTTTATCAAAGAATAAATGGCTAGTCCATACCAACTGGACGATAAACTTCTGTGCCTCCAGATGATGCCACCCCAGCATCCACACCTGCTCAAGAGGCTCCAGAGAGGTTTTACAAACATCAGCAACACTTTACAAGGCACAGGAAGTTTTACTTTTTCATGATTCCTACATTAGTAACTTCCTATTTCAGTACTGAAATAGGCCTAGGTGGGAGCCACAGCCCAGGTGGGCGCTACAGCACCCTATTAACTAGATCCTTTGTTCATTCCTCAATAATTGGTTCCCGCTCTGCTTTCTCCATCTCTTGTAGTAGTGGAATTTTCTCCTGATTATCTCAACCCCTTCCAGAACAGAATTTCTTGCCCCTAATCCTGCGTTTCCATGAGTTGGTCCTAAACCAACTCATTGGCTTAGGACTATTGGTCCTCACTCATGCTTTCTGCCTATCTACTCAAAACTCCATCAATTACCTATCCTGAACTTTCTTGAATAGACAATCTGAGTCTCAGACTAAACTTGATTATTTTGCCAGTGGTATTTTTGCCTCTCACCTCTTCCTTCCTTGTGTTGACCATCTCTAATTTTTAGATGACTAGTTACAGATTGCTAGACCAACAGTGTCGGCCTGAAAACAACTGACATTTTTCCAGCCCCACATTCAGATTCCTGCAGTGTCACCAGGTGTGGTGGGGTCTTGCCCTGGCCTTCAACTGGCTGGCCCTCACTACCACCCTCCCAGGCAAAGTCATGACAAATGGATAGGCAACCATCAGAAGAGGTGATGGTTTCAGGTAGAAAGTCCAGAAAGAAAGTTATAGAGTTCACAAACATTACATAAAAATCCACTGTAGAAACACAGGTGAGAGAAGACCTCAACTGGAAACTGTGTTTTATAGAAAGCTATGAGGTGAGGTTAAACAAACCTTCAGTGCTCATGCTTAAAAAAAAAATTAACTCAATTTTAAATTGCCAGAAGGCAAGGCAGCTGGAGCTTCAAATCTATGTTAAATTTTGATTTTTTATGAAGACAGAATAAATTGCTTTATTTAAAGTTCTCAAATGGAAGTAAGTGAGGAAAACTACAGGCAGATCCTCGAGCATCGATGCAGAACAAGGCAAGCTCCTTAATTTAAACTCCTCCTCACCAAAGGATTTCAGTTTGTCTACTGAGAGAATGGTCCATAAGTACAAATCCTTGTTTTCACAATGAAAGTCAATGGAAAAATCTATATGGTTATTCTTTATAAACAATCTCTCACAATCATCAGGCACCTGTGTTCCTCTTTCAAGATCAGGGCTCTACCTAAACCAAGAATTTATTGAGTCCCCAGTATGTTCTCATGGACAACAAACCAGCCCTCCCTTCCGGTAGCAATGTACCTGGAGGCCTAGAATCT
The DNA here is from genome assembly GCF_041296235.1 of Equus asinus. NCBI lineage: Eukaryota > Metazoa > Chordata > Mammalia > Perissodactyla > Equidae > Equus > Equus asinus. The sequence continues at coordinate 6,579,778 of NC_091792.1, forward strand.
GAAGGAAATTATCAGTGGAAGTCAAGGCCAGCTATATAATTTGGGGGACCCAGGGTGACATGAAATTCCTAGGGCCTTCTTCAAAAAGTATTAAGGATTTTAAGGCAACAACAGCAATGCATAAACCAAATGGAAGGCCCCACTGCATGCAGAGTCCTGTCGAACCGCATACATATCCTGCCCTTGAAGCTGGCCCCGCTGGAAGTCTAAAACACAATATGGGAAACGCAATTACATATATACACTCAATAGCACTGTTACATAGGTAGTTTTTCCCATATCCAGATAGCCTGTTAATCCACTCCTGACTAGTCAGTTCAGCAAAACAAACAAAAACATCTTCACTTCCACCAAATCAGCCAAAAAAACAGTATCTTAAAACAAGAGAACTCATCCTCAGATAACTGGTGCTCATGCCCTGCTGGCAAGGCCAGTGAATGGTCTAAAACTAAAATAAAGTTTGTAAAATATAACTATGCATGTATTTTAGTCTGTTAAAGAGAAAAAGTCATTAGCGAATAAAACTTTTTTAAAAAGGAAGACATGGTAAGTAAAAAAAAGTGGTGTGTGCGTGGAAGGGGTCCACTTAGGTATCAGTGGAGGAACTCTGACAGAGGCCTGGCTTCCTGGTTCCAGGTGTGTCTTTCATGGCCTCACATTTTGGAATTTCACTTCAAGTTTTGAATTCAGTGTTGATGTTGCTCATATTTGAAAATACTACGAGCCTCCACAGCCATTTCTGTTTTCCTTTGGACAGTGTATATTTCTCCACTAAGCCGATCTGGGAAAACACGTGGCATCAGTCTCAACAGTGTTGGAGGCGCAGGTTACAAACAGTCTCCTGATGGAGAGAAGCAAAGAGCGGAAGATGCCAGAGGCTGAGGTATCTCATTACTAATATCTGCCCAACAAGGATCGCAGTTAGATTTACGTGCTGAGAAATCAAGTTATCATTGATGTTCTAGGTAAGCGTCTCCAAAGCTTGGATTTTACTGGATCATAAATGAGGGAGAAGAAACAGATGTATCTTCCCAAATGAGGAAAAAAAGACAGGGTTATGCCTCAGAAAGAAACTATGTGTGGTGCATATGTCCTGATTACACTACGAGCCCCCTCCTTTTCACTTGTATCTAGAATATGCAATTTATTTCAACGTTTATGTATTGCTTGATATTCTATCAGTTTGGGAAAAAAATGACTGTTCCTATAAATGTCATCATGGAATAGAATTATAACTTGTTTGTTTAGATAACTTTTGTTTATCTCCTTGAGTTATTCCAATGCTGACAGAGACTCATCCACTCTCTCTCCAAACAAGGAGTCAGGAAAGACTCTTAGGAAAGTAGCTTTTTCTTGTTTACTTAGCACAAAATACTATTTTCTCCCTTTTACATCTTCTTTACAATCTCCTAATTTCGTAGTCACTTCATATTTTGAGAGTCTTTAAAAACCTTAGGACACAATATTTTTTCACTGGATAAATCATGTATGCATATCCTACTGATGTGAGAAGCACTATATTGCTCCTTATTTTTAGTTTTAAGTTCAGAGTTTGCCACTGATTTGCTGAATGAAAATTTTTACCTTTCAAAACCAAGCCGAAGACACTCAACAACATAAAATGGGAATATTGTACTCCAGTCCCTGACACAGAGGACTGTGTCTGTCTTTAGGTTTAAGACCAGAGGAAGACTGCACAAATCTTAATTCCCCCTGCTCAACATTTGTATGGAACGTTCCTCTATATTCTTTTTTAACCACGCAATCTACGAGTTTGGAGCAGACCATATGCAGCTCTAGGAATTAAGAGTACAATTTAAAAATCCCTTTCTATAATGCTGTAAATCTAATCTTCTTACCCCTATTAATTCCATAGTCTATGTATAGACAGAAAATTTCTTTTTACCCCCCTTTCCTTCACTCCTTTCTGTTCTTCCCTCCCTTCCTTCCTTCGTTTCTTCTCATTTTTATCAAGTTCTTGTGCAGACAAACTTCTGTAGAGATCATGTGACTTTCTAGGGCCACGCTGGCTTATGCCGTGGTCTAGGAACATAGTGACGGGATAAACAGGAGGCTGGACATTATTTGCATTCTTCCTCCATGGGGGGGGGGGTGATTGGGCTGCTTACATGCTCTTTACTTATGCAACATCCAAAAAGTCAACTACTATTAAAAGACATGTTTAATTAGATGTCAACGAAGTAAGCTGAATTCACACAGCCATAAATTTAAATTAGCAATTCTAACAGTGGTCCCTTCTGCCTTCGATTTTTTCAATGGTTTAGACATGATTTTGTTCAAGCAGTAATATATCAGTGCATGCTCTGTAGTGTGACATTACTACTTCAAGATGAAAACGAGTATGGGACTTTTTTCCAGAGTAGCCATAAATTAATGCTTTTTTTTTCTTAAGAAGTTTACGGGGAAAAATATGATCTCAGCCTCCTGATTTCTTTTTCTTGTTCACTTTCTTACAGTTGAAAACTGACTGCCTATTGTCTTTATTTCCATAGAAGCACCATATCCTCAGTGCATTTCTCCAGCCATATTAACAGTTTATGAGATGCATTATCCAAAAGAACATACATGAAGTACGTTTGGTTCTTTCTGTCTTCCTTCTTTTATTTGTGCTAGTGGATTCCAATTGAAACCACAGAAACAGAGGTGTTGAAATATATTCAGTTTTTTAAAAGGAAAAAACACTATTTCCATCAAATCATTATTTTTCTTCTATTAACATGAATTTAGAAAATCTTGCTAATAATTTTGCAAAATTGTGATTGTAAATATTCAAAAAACCTAAGTGAGTGCTATCAATTATACCTAGAGGTCTTAGTTATCATATAACATTTGGTCCACTTCACACTTCATTGACCAAATAGGAATTATCTCTTATCATCCATTATGTAGGTGTTGTCAATTTGAGATACTTGTCCTTAGTAAAAATGCAGCAGGAATGGCTACAACATTTGTGAGGCCCAGTGCAAAATAAAAATGCAAGGCCTCTTGTACAAAAAGTATTAAGAATTTCTAGACGGTTATAGTAGAACATTAAACCAAGTTCAGGGCCCTTCTAAGTTTGGGACCCTATGCAGCTGCACAGTTCAAAAGCCTATGGAGGCAGCCGTAACTGTGGCATATTTTAGTTACTTCTAAATCCTTTGCTCTATAATCACATTTCCTACCACCAATCTGCACTAGTGATGTGCAAACCTCAAAAAGTTTGGAGCTTTTATTTCTATTTCCACACATCAAGTAGCTATATGTTTCCACAGATTACTTTGGTTAAGAAACTAAGATTGTATTACATTTCATGAGCTGTTGGGTTTCATCCAGTTTGGTAAAAATCTCAGTAATCTTGCTCTAAGGTGGAAGAGTTCCAGTATCTCATGTGAACATACTGGGGGTGGGGAAAGGTAAAGCCTTCAGATCTGGAATTTACTCACTTCATTTGGAATGCTTCCCCCTAAGTTTACACGAGTTTATTTAGGAAAAATACAAGTTCTTTGTTGAGAAGACACAATTAGGATTTGCAGAATAATCACCTCAACTTTCACCCATGCCACGCAGTCATTTACTTAGTCACTTAGTCTGGTAGTCATGAGTCAGCATTTTTATTCCACAGGTGTAGCACCTTCAAAATGAAGGTCCGAAAAGGAAAAGGGGAGAGAGTCTGTAAGGCAAATGCTGCCATCTAGAGAGAGAGAGAAAAGAACATAGTGACAGTGATAATTTTCCAAATATAATTCAAACAAAAATGAAAAGCCTCAGACAGTGAATGTGAAAATTTTCCAAGAAGAGATCATCCCCTGGAAAAACACAGAGGCAGTAAACTCTTTGACATTAGTCTTAGAGATATATTTTTGGGTCTGTGTCCTCCGGCAAGGGCAACAAAAGCAAGAATAAAGAAATGGAACTACATCAAACTAAAAGCTTTTGCATGGTGAAGGAAACTATCAACATAATGAAAAGGTGACCTAGTGAATGGGAGAAGATATTTCCAAAGGATATATCTGATAAGGATTTAATGTCCAAAATATATAAAGAACTCATATAACTCACTATCAAAAAAAATCCATTTAAAAAATAGGCAGAGGATCTGCATAAACATTTTTCCAAAGAAGACATAAAGGTGGCCAACAGGCACACGAAAAGATGTTTGACATTATTAATCATCAGGGAAATGCAAATCAAAACTACGATGCGATGTCATCTCTTACCTCTCAGAATGACTGTCATCAAAAAGACAACAAATAACAAGTGTTGGTGAGGATGTGGAGAAAAGGAAACCCTTTCGCATTACTGGTGAGAATGTAAATTGGTGCAGCCACCATGGAAAACAGGATGGAGGCTCACTTCTGGGTATTTACCCAAGGAAAACAAAAACACCAATTCAAAAAGATATATGCACGTCTATGTTCACTGCAGCATTGCATTTACAGTAGCCAAGATACAGAAGCAACCTAAGTGTCCATCGATAGACGAATGGATAAAGAAGATATGGTATATACAACGGAATATTACTCAGCCATAAAAAATAACGAAGGCTTGCCATTTGCAACAACATGGATGGACCTTAAGGGTATTATGCTAAGTGAAATGTCAGACATAGAAAGACAAATGCCATATGATCTCACTCACATGCAGAATCTAAAAAACAAAACAAAACAGAAACAGACTTATAGATACAGAGAACAAACTAGTGGTTGCCAGAAGGGAGGAGGGTGGGGGGTTGGCAAAATAGCTGAAAGGGATTAAGAGGTACAAAATTCCACTTTTGAAATAAATAAGTCATGGGGATATAATATACAACTTAGGGAATATAGTCAATAATATTGTAATAACTTTGTATGATGACAGATTGTTACGAGACTTATCATGGTAATTATTTCATAATATATATAAATATCAGATCACTATGTTGTACACTTGAAACTAGCATAATATAGCATAATATTGAATGTCAACTATACTTTGAGTTAAAAAAAATGGTATTGTACAAGCTTAGGTAAAAGGGTTGGTTAGGTAAGTCTGAATTTTCATGGGTTCAGTTACAAAAATCCTGCCAATTTTGGTAAAATTTTTGGACCATGAGGAGTCTGGAACCTTGCCAAGATCTTTCAGTTATGTCTGCTTTAAACATATGCTTCCCCAAAAGACAGTGTCCGAATCAGCTATGACCTCATTATGAAGATGGAAATCCTGTGGAATTTCAAGGAATAGGCCTCACAAGGAGCATTTAAACTGGTAGTACTGATTACATGAAAAATCTCTTTACCCAGCAAAAATATTCTCCAAAAATAGAGACAATAAAGACATTTTGCTAACAGTCTACTTATTTGAAAGGAAGTACTAAAGGGTGTCCTTTAAAAAGAGGAAAATGATTCCAAAAGGAAACTCAGAGACTTGGGAAGAAATGTATGGCCATGGAAAGAGTAAACATGGGTAAATCTAAATGATTACTGGGTGGATAAACAAGGATAGCAATGGATCATGGGATCTAAAACAGATCAAGCCTTTCCCTCCAGCAGGGCCTGAGATGCCAGCATTCACAGCACAGCCTCTGAACTGCAAGAGGAGCTCTCCGCCAGCTTTGAGTTCCGGATGGCAGCATGCTGGCTGGTTTGGGGAGTTCTCTTTGCTCTCTAGGCCTGTCCCCTGCTTTCCGGGTCTTGAGCGGTCTTTTTCGGCCCTGGGGCACCCCTCTTGCCTTTGGAGGGTGGCTATGGCTAGCCCACACTCTGTGCCAACAGAGATTTCCCCCGGGGAGTGTTCTTTCAGCTGTCCTGCCCCTCCCCCAGTCTTCCTTAAACAGAAAACCTGAAGGGCCAAGGGTAATTTCTCTCCACTCCTCTTTCCTACGCCAATGTTAGGGTACCACCCCCAGTAAAGATGTGGGGTAAAGAGTTGGAGGGGCGGTGCAGCCTTCCTTTGTGTCTTGGGCTCCTCGGGACACTAACCCATCAGGCCAGCTCACACGCAGCCCTAAAATGTTTGTGAACAGTTGGGCAGGGTACTCATTACCTGTGTCACAGCGGACTGCTCCTGCTCTGTGGTTCAGAGAGGAGAGCTGCTGTGGACTGTTTTTGTCTTTTGAGGACTTGTCATTTTCTGGAATTTGGTTCATTTAGGTTTCTTTTTGTACTCAGTTCTTTAATGGATTTCAAAAACAGCTATACTTCTATATCTTATCTGGGTTGTTTGGGTTCTTAGAGTGTGTTATTTATTTTTCATCCTAATTTACCAATGGCAAAATAAGCCTTATGCTTATACTTGAAAAGACACGCCTTCTTGGAATGGGATAGTAGTATAAACAAAGTGGTGATGATGGTGTTGGAAGTGATTTCGGAGAAAAGATGACTAATAGATTTCATACCAGTTTTATACAGATGTTAAATTCGAGAATATTCTCTATTGTATGATAATAGAGAAACTGATTATATAGAACTTCTATTGCATGTGGAGGTATGATTGCAACTGAGGGTAAAATTCTGTCGAGAATGTGTTTCTGCAAGAAACAGTTTGGTCTCAGGTTTTAAAACTGGGCACTAGACTTGCTTATTTATCTGATATTTTTGGAATTTTTAATGATCTTATTGCATCCACACAATGAAGGGATGCAACACATTGTTAGTGGCAGAAAAGACTGAAGGACAAAATTTAAAGTTAGACGTTTAGAAGACAGAGTTTCGGTAGATTCTATAACATGTTCCACGATTTAAGCAATAATTATCCAGGAAGCAGGTGACAATCTTGTACTGTTCATCCACAAAAGTTTATCACCAAATACTTCATGAATTTGACGGAATGTTTTGAATTTTATTTTCCATCACAAGAAGATCTTGCTTAGGAAATTCACTTCTTTCATAAAATTATATAACAAATTTAACTATAACTTTATAAGACAAATTGTCAGAACTGGTTACCCATGAAGGATTAAGTATGAAATTTGAAAATACAGGATCGCTTGCTTGATTTTAGATAAAAGTTAAAAAATAATAACTTGAGCTTGTTGAAATTTTTAAAAAATCTCTTCTTCCATTCCCATCGACACATTTGTACTCTGGTTTCTCTACTGTGTTTTTATACTAATAAAAAAAGAAACAGTTTAGACGCATTATCTCTTGCAAGTAGCATTGCTGTCAGTCCAATGTAGATTAGATGAATTAACAATCAAGATGCAGTATCAACTGTCACGTTAAAAACTTTAAATCTTGATCTACATGCTGCTCATTGAAAGTATGCATATAGGTGTTTAATATAAGGAGACATTTCAATCATAATTTCTTCTTGAGTTGTAATTGCAGAATGACAAAAAGTTAGGTGTCTAATAGCATTTCTGTGTATTGGTCTCTTATATGCACAGTTTCAAAGAGCAACTTGTACAATTATTGCAATTCTTTTATTTTTCCTCTGTTATGATTGCTCTAATTATATTTATTAAAATGTAATTTTGTGTCCATGAAAGCTAGTGAGAAAGAATGCAGGCTTGAATTTTGTATATCTTTTTTGTCTGTTTCATTTTTCTTTTAACTTACTTTCATTGTAGTTCACAAAAGTGTTTTGTGAAGGACTGGAAATTTTTTAAAAATTGGTTCTTTGTCACAGATAGTTTGGAAAGCACCATTCTAAAACTCAATTATAGAATTTCAAAATTTAATACTGTATACCATTTGTGCTCTTATTACGCAATTTGTTCAAGGCTCCCTTGCTATTAAGCAATAAATTTTAATGCCTTTAGAAAAAAGAGATCATCCCTTAGAAGAAATCAGCATTTCATAAAAAGGAGCCATTAAGAATTCACTTAACTTGAGATGAAAGGTTATTCTGTTAATGATTTTGTATAACAAGGAACCTATCGAGAGATTTTGTTATTATTGTTATAAGCAGGAAGCTTTAAAGATGATTTTCCTACAGCTGTACAAAATAACTGCATGAGAGCTCATTGTTTTACTGTCTAAAAAGTAAATAAGCATATACCTTTGTTTCTAATTTATCTTGTTTAAACAAATGAAAAAAGTCAGAAGAAGGCCGGATTCTCTGTAGTATATTGGTCAGCTTACATCGTTTCCATGACACCGTACAAACACACTCTGCTTACTCTGTGAGTGGCTTTAGAAGAACGTGAATTGTAAAATTCAAAGAGACAAATACAAAGGAATCGCTAGAAATACCTGAAAAACCAAGGGAAAAGGCAGGGATCTAGCTCGTCTCTATATATTACCTGTGCAGACATTTAAACAATTCACCTTCTAAGAAAGAATGGTGCATGCTGAGATGGCAACACCAAAGTCAGTTCACTTAGATACGCCCCAAACACGTCTAGTAACTCTTATTTGAGTACACATTGTCTAGATTCCTAGGAAACAATCAAATTCTTCTTTAAGAAATATCCCAAGTCATTTTAAAATCTAAGCAGTATGAACTGAAGGCGGTTCTACAGTTCTCTTTTTCAGCTGCTCAGTATTTGACTCTGTGAGAAGTTTTGAAATTTAACATTACATTGTAAATTTCTAATTTTTCTGAGCTATATATTTACCTGAGGTATATTTTGATAATAAATTGATATATACACATATATAAGTATATTATACATACACTTGATATATTTAAGATTCTAAAAATGAACAAATTGAGATCTGCCACTTAAATTTGTTTACCTAGAAAAGCTCATGCTTCTGCTTATCTAACAATAAGAAGAGTCATAATTAGTTGAGCAATGTTATCAGCATTATTCATTCATTCAGCAAATACACATTAAGGACCTACAATATGCCAGGCACTGTTATAAGTGCTGGGGATGCCATGGAGAACGAATATTGGTGCACAGCGCCATGGAAGCCTCCTAATAGGCCATAAGCAGTAATTGCTCCCCATTTTATAGAAACTTGCACCAAGATCTTACCACCTGCAAGTGACGGGTTAGATTTAAATTCAACCTCTGCTTACTTACGAATCATATTTTTTATGTCAAGTTATGTTGCCTCCCACATAGTTACCCCTCCCTGCTCTGATGGAAGCTTTAAGAAAAAAGTTTTGATTTTCAATAATTTGAGAAGCTGTGACAGATGAATATCAGTGTGGCTCCTGGAAACTTTCTTATAGTTTGGTCAAAACACTCAAATCCTTCACCAGCAACATCTCTAGTCATCAGAGAAATACAGAAACACAATGAGCCACCAACTCACACCCATTAGAACGGCTAGTATTAAAAAAATAAATAAGTGTTGATGAGGAAGTGGAGAAAAGGGAAGACTTGTGAATTGCTGGTGGGAATGCAAAATGGTGCAGCTTCTGTGGAAAACAGTTTGATGATTTCTCAAAAAGTTATTTAGAATTATCACAAGATCCAGCAATTCAACTCCTAGGTATATACCCAAAAGAAATGAAAGCAGGGACTCAAATAGATACTTTTACACCAATGTTCATAGCAGCATCATTCATGATAGCCAAAGACGGAAACAACCCAAGTGTCCATCAACAGATCAATGGATAAACAAAAATGTGCTATAGACATACCATGGAATATTATTCACCCTTAAAAAGGAATGAAATTCCAATACATGCCACAACACGGATGAACCTTGAAAACATTATGTTAAGTGAAACAAGCCAGATATAAAAGGAAAAATATTGTATGATTCCACTTACATGAGATACTACAAATAGGCAACTTCATAGAGACAGAAAATAGAATAGACGTTACTGGGATCTCAGCAAAGAAAGGAGTAGGGGTGTTTATTGCTCACATAGAGTTTCTGTTTGGGATGATGAAAAAGTTCTGGAAATAGTGGTGATGGTTACACAACAATGTAAAAGTCCTAACGCCACCAACGTGTATGCTTAAAATGGTCAATTTTATGCTATGCATATTTTATCAAAAATTTTTTTTTAAACCCTTCGAAGGCAGTAACAGAGTTCTATACATCCCCAAATCACTGGGGACCAGAAAGGGCAAGCAAGCAATAAGAAAAGGAGGATGAAAATATAATACGGTGTCTCTCTTAACACTGTTTTTGAACAAAGAAGCAAATAAGTGTTTGCCTATTTCAAAATTTAATAAGGTGTTTCCCTTAATACATGGTTTAGAATAAATCTCTTATCCCTACTATAATTTATTATCCATAGATTCAGAAAAAATATATCCACTTTTGGCAGCAAAATTCAGACAAGGTCAACCAGAATGCATTTGGGGTGAAGGTTTATATTAGGATACTATTCTCTGAGTATTTATTTGAAGACTGCAACACTGGTTAACTTTCTTAAAAGATCATCCTGTGAGGGGCTGGCCCGGTGGCACAGCAGCTAAGTTTGCATGTTCCCCTTCGGTGCCCCAGGGTTCACTGGTTCGGATCCTGGGTGAGGACCTTACGTTACGCACTGCTTATCAAGCCATGCTGTGGCAGGTGTCCCACATATAAAAGAGAGGAAGATGGGCACAGATGTTGGCTCAGGGCCAGTCTTCCTCAGCAAAAAGAGAATTGGCAGCAGATATTAGCTCAGGGCTAATCTTCCTCAAAAAAGATTATCATGTGGAAAAATGGTGTATTAAATGGTGTATTACCTCCCCTAAAAAGGAAGTATTAAGGGCTTTTTTATCTTGTTCATTTTCTTGCTTTCTTATTTTCTCCATCTCACATTGAGATACAGATTCTCTCTCACTCGTGTGTGTGTGTGTGTATTCTAAAACTGACAGAACCAATAAGAATTTTTGTATCTCCCATCTCATCTTAGGAATTTAACACAGAGATCAATGTGTACCAAGCAATTTCCTCCAAAAATGATTTTGTACTAGAAGAAGTTTAATAATTTGAGGTGATGTGTATTGCTATTCCCTATAAAAGTAACTACAAAAATGCAAAATATTATGAAGTACTCATGTCAAAGAATTCAAAAATTATATGTCCATGTGGTGCTCAATAAAAAGCTATTAAATCAACATCTTAATATCTGGCACTTAATTGGCCATCATGCATGCCCACTAATAACATATGCCTGGTTTTATACGAACCAAGGAAGAGTGACATCAATTAAATGTTAATATTCTTATATACAATTCACAACTAAATTCATATTTTCTTTTTCAACATCCATTTTTTCCTTTGACTATTTCTACACATATTAATGTCAATCCAGAATCTGAAAGCCTAAAATAAATTATGCCAAATGAAAATAAACTTGCATTTCAGTTTAATTGGGAAGAATCTCAATTGTTATACATCTTTAAAATTCACCAGAATTAATATCATATTCATTATTTTTTAATCTAAGTCTAAAGAGCTAAAGAAAGTTGTGGAAGAGGATAGATTTTTCTGAACTTATATACAAATATGAAGCATCTACTACTTATGGGAGCATCTATCCTAATCCTTAATTCATGCTTAGAATAACTCTAATGCAGAGGGTTAAATGATTAAGAGTACATGTACTCAAGTAGCATTTCCTGGGTTCAAATCCTGGCTCTGCCATTTCTTAGTTGTGTGACCTTGGATAAGCTACACGCCTTTTCTTGCCTCAGTTACCTCATCTGGAAAATGGGAATAATAATACAGTGACTTCAATGTATTGTTGTGAAAAGTAATAAAAGACTTAAAATAGTATTGGGCAAAGAATAAACAGATAATAAATACTATGTATTATTATTAGTCTCCTGTTTAAAATTAAGGAAACTGAGGCTAAAAACTTGATACTTTGCTCAGCCAAGTTATACATATGGTAAGAAGTGAGACCAGATCCTACTTCTCTACAAAATCTTGATATGTTGGAAGTAGAAAAAGGAAACCATCTACAGAACATTTCATCATTGGCAGGTTATGATCATTAAAATTATATCAATGGCATTTAGGTAGGAAAATTATAACACTTGTTGCTTCTACTTAGCATTACAATAACAAAATTTTATTGGGGACAAAGATTAACGAAATTTCAAATCAAGGCATCTTTCCTCATGCAGACAGCCGAAGTGCACAAGAACTTATTTTGGCAACAGTTCATACATTTTAAAGTTTTCCTTTTGTAACATTCTTTGTTATAACTCAGACGCTTTGGCCAAAAGCCAATTTTATGGTAAATAACAATAAACAGATGAAGTTCTAGTTTGGTCTGTAAAATATTTGTTGGGTTAGTGTTAGAATAAAATCTTCGGACCAACCTTCTCAGTGATAAGGCACTCAGGTTTTGCTGTTAGTAGAGATCTGATGCCTTCCCACATATTTATGGAGTTTAGCATAAACCAAATACATTTTAAACCTTCAGTAGTTATTCTACCCCAAAAATATCTTTCACTTAAATATTGCTGATTAAAATAAAAAGAATTAGGAAAATGTTAGGGCGAAAGTTAAGTTAACAACGACATACCACCATAAACAAGGTGGTCCAGCCTTTTCCAAACCAAAGTCGTCCTTGCCCAGGGCTTTTCCATGAAGTTATTTTCTTACGGGATTAACCAACGTTTTGTTTTGCTCGTTTGTGTGCTCCATGAGTCTCCTGTTTGTTTTCTACCTATCATGATTTTGCGCTCCTCCCGAACGACAGACTCTGCATTCTACTAATAGTATCAGCTACAAAAAATTAACCAAGCTAACTTTTATTGGCTTGTTTTCTTGGACTACAAACATGATGAGATGAGATGCACCCCTGACCCTCTGGACTATCAAGTCAAGTCATATGACCGGAATGATTGGCATCTTTGGAAAGATCTGTTGTCAAAGAATTGTTTAAAAACTAAATGAGGAAATGTCTCTCACCTACTATGATAGGATAGTGAGTTTTCCTACTGCTTAGAATCTGGGCTAACATTTAGTGCTTGGGTTTTTTGAAAGCTTTGTTAAGGCAATTTTTATAGTCATCTAAAACTTAAAACGTTTTTGTAAGTGTGAAAAAAGGTCTTATTTTTTCCACAGTACTTTCACCATGACCAATGCTCCTTTTAAAGAAAAAGTAAATGAGCTTTTCTATATTTAAATAAAATTTTTTTTCAACATCTGGGTTATGGGTTTGAGAGGAGAGAGGGAAGAAAGTAGAGACAATATGCCAACTCTAAAAATCATCTAAACTGCAATAGAAAGTAGCAGCAGGAAATTAATAGCAGGTTTTGAAAGAAAAAAATGCTAATGTACTGAAGCAAATGTTCAGCCAGATGCTACATATGAATGAGCCTCTCTCCTAAGTGCTGGCTACTTTTCCAATAGCCAAGTGGTCCCATCAGGGTTGACGCCCTTCCTAAAGTTCCTGACTGAAATTCACGGTCACTGACTTATTCTCAGGATTTGGCTCAAGAAAATTCTAGACTTGCAAAAACCACCATCGTTCTGCTTTGTATTTGTCAAAAGTGATGGAATTTCTTCTAATCAATACATTCCATTTGAAAAGCCAAGTTTGTCATTTTTCTATTGCTCCCTTTTGCTCATATAGGAAAACTTGTAATCTTCTAAAGCTCACAACAAGACTTTACTTCAATATGCTTTCAAGTCAAAAACTTAGTTATAACAGTCAGAAATGTGAATAATATTAGCATTTATCTGCCTGGCCATGCAAACTCAGCCTAAATCAGTTCTGGGATATAGTCATTCAAACTGAAGGAAAATGTCAAAATTCACCTTGGATACCTACCAATCAACTAATATCCTATGGTCATAACTGGCTCCTGAGAATATCTGATAAATGCACCATAACTTTGGAAACAATAGTAAAAACAGAATAACAAAAGAGAAGCTGACGAGTCTTTTGAGAACCCCATTATTGGAACAGAATGTGATAATGTTGATTAAAACGCTTCATAGGAAGTTTGCCAGTCTAACTAGACTGAAAAGCAACCCAGTAATTTCCACAACATTGTTAAATCATTAGCAAATTCCTTTGGTGAACTGCTGACATGAACCATAGAGCAGCCTATTAAGATTCACTGGCATGTAAAGCATATGCATAACTGAATGCCTTTAACCAAGCTTATTAAGATCTACCATCATATGTTTTCAAATACACTACACAAACCCCTGGAGGGCCAAGGCCAAGGCCAGATGTGGTATTTTATCTGTACTCTACTTTTGTCTGGCCCTTTGCTAACATCTCACTGAACGCAGTACACAGTTCAGCACACAGGGTCAAATAATTGTTGACTCACAGAGTGCACACATCCCTCTATACATAATAGCATGAACTGCAGATATTCCAAGTATAAAAATGTACATCAACTTAAGATAAAAGAGAACAAGTGAGAAAGAGTGAAATGAATTTTATGTCCTTTCACTTAACTTTTCTGGTCTTGAATGTGCAAAATCAACTATTTCAGGAAAAATATACATAGAACACAAACTTTTCTAACCATGGAAATGAGAGACTTTCAGTTTATAGAAGTAACTAAAGACAGATTACCAAGGACAACTGATCTCTTTTTTTCACCATTCATCAAATATAGCACTTAAAATTACTTAGAAAAGCACTGTGGTAGTTTGTTGCTCCAAAATGTTGCCAGTTAGAAACACATTTTATCATCGGATGGGTCCTCATTTCCCCAGCTCTCATTCATCACTAAAAAATACTTCTGTAGTTTGATGCATTTTTCCAGAGAGCAATGAATAGGCGAGATCAGCCACTGACTTTATCCACTGACATACAGACTGACTGATGGAAACTTCTAACAGCCTTAAGACTTTAAGCCTTGGTACAAGGGTTTACATCAGACCGTTCACAAAAGAGGAAAGCCATTTAATCCCAGAAACTTGCTAAACTTCCTACAAGACAACCAGAGATTTTGTGTTTTTTATTAATTCCAAAAAACCAGCAAAATAATACTTTTACATCTCTGTGTGTTCGTATTTCTTTTTTTCCCCTGTGTCATTGTGTAGAGGAGAAGACAAGTGTTTAAGACTCAGCTTCAGGTGGCAACTCCAATTTTACTCGCTACCCTGCACGATTCTTCCTATTAACTGCTACTGCTTATTGAGGTCCCTGAGAACAATTGCTACCCCTTCTTTCTGAAATGACATGCAGGTTGTTTGAAAAAGTAGAATAAAAAGAGAGAGAGAGAGAATGCCAAGGGACACTGCGCTTATCCTCCAAAAGCAAATTCAAAGGTATCATAATTTAAATAGAAAGTGACTGTAGCTCACATTTGCCCACATGCTTTTTATTAAATTATTGAAAGCCTTTTTTTATTTCTCTGCATTTTTTAATTCTCAACTCCAATGTATATTTTCCATGTATTTGCATCGAATGAGAAAAAACTCCCCAAAGATTGCATACCAAACAGCATCGCCTCCTGTTCCCTGAGATTGATGTAGGTTTATGAGGAAATCCAGCATGCAATTTTCAAAACCTGCAGGTTCATTGTAAGTTAAACCATGTGGCCTCCACTCAAATCATTCCTTCCCTTCAAAATCACTCATCAGAACTCCCAATTGCCCTGCTCCCTTGCATCTGTCTGCGCTGATCTGCTCCCGCCAAGCCCCAGCTCTGTGCCGGTGAAGCCACTGGGGGTGGCGGTCCACCAGCCATCTGGGGGACTCCTCTCATCACACTACAGCGCCCTCCCAAACACTGAGCTTTACCTATCTGTCTTTTACTCTTTTTATTTCAGATAAGAAATTTTTTAATTAAAAAAGAAACTTTCTTCAATAAGAAATACAGAGAGTGTTTTAAGCGTGCATCCAAATCACCTGGAGGGCTCGATAAAAATACAGATTTCTGGCTTCATTCTAGAACTTTGGAATCAGACTATCGATGGGTATACAGGGATTTGCAGTTTAAATTTGAGAACTTCTTATAGGGGCACTGATGTTATTATGTCATTAGGAGAGTTAGGAAAATACGATCAAAAAGATACAGTTCTTTTCATAACAAAACCCAACTATTTCAGAAGTTTGTATTGCTGAATGGATAAATGAGAAGCAAGAATACCCAGCCTCAAGCCAAAGTCAAAATTTTAAGCGCTATATGCAACGTGTCCTCAGTAAATTTAAAAAAGAAAGAACAATAGAAAACGCAGCTTTGGATTCATTGCCTGATTTTTAAATACAGCCATGTAGCTTTGTGCAAAGTCTGAGGGCCAGACATCATTGTTTGAAGATGACATATGACCTTAATTCTCAGATAAAAGAAATAAAAATACAACTTGGGTAAAGAATTTGCTGTCCATTTTGAAATCTTTTCTTGGGTCATTTTCACTTAGCTTAGGCTTCATTTACCTCGGGATTTGCACAGGATCCTTCTGGAGGGCCTCTGGGCTGTTAAATGACAACCTAAAAGCCAATTTAGGTTTAGCGCGTTTAACCAGGTGAGCCTATGGTTTCACTTGGAAGGAAAGCCGCCGCTCTGCCAGTAAGTCCGTACTAGGTGGCCAAAGGGCTTTACTGGCCCCAGAGGGGAGCGTTTGGGAGGATGCAGGGATTAACACGTCCACGCTGCCCCGCGCTGGGAGCCGCCAAGAAGCAAAGAGGACACCTGAAACGCAATATTGCACGACCCTCCTTTCTGGGGGAGCTTGTCTTTGAATATAAAAACAATCACTCCAAAATAACGTTGAGGACGTGCACGCGTTGAGAAGAGTCATGGCAGAAATCAGGCTGGTTTGTAACCTACAGAACCAGCCAGGAGGCTCCCTCTTGGGCCTTGTTTCTTAAATGCCAGAATTACTTGATTTGTCCAGCCTGAGACTGTTTTCCTTAGTAGAAAAAGAGAAGGGACACTTACGATACATTTCTCAATATTTTTATAGAAAGTCTTATTTCAGCCAAAAACTGTATTCTCAATCTGTGCCCGCCCCTTCGGTGACTTATAGTGTTACTATGTCACGTGACCACACTCAGCGAGGCCTGGAGTCTTTCCGTGACCCCTGGATTCTTGACAGTACGAGGGCGTGGTTCAGAGAAATAAGAGAGCAAGGGATTTTCCTTCAAGGATGCGGAGGTATACCGTGCCTGTAAAAAAAAATTATCACGTTCACTTACATTTCTGTAGATAAATCTGAGAAAAGAGGTATACGTGACAGGGCATGGAAAAAGACAAGGGGGCAGGGCAGGCAAAGATTGTTCAGTGGGGTAATGAGTAGAACAAATGGCTGATTGCTAATGTAATAGGCTCTAGAATGGAGAGTCTCTGCTCACAGTGTGGTGCGAGGGTCAGCATCATCAGCATCACCCGTCGCCTTGTGAGAGCTGCAGCAACGTGGGCCTCGCCCTAGACCTACTGAAGCAGACCGTGTATTGTAACTAGATGCCCAGGTGGATCACGTGCATGTTAAACTTTGAGGTGCTCTGCTCTAGAAATGACAGCAGAGAGCAGGACAAGTAGGGATATGGGCCTCGAGCTCCTGAAAATATTTCACATTACATTTCTAGAGGAAGGAAGGTAAAGGAAGAGTTTGAGTAGGGGAGTTATTTTAGAAAGAGTAATATGCTATTGCATCTTAGTATTTAGAAATATATGTTATATGCATATTAGATAACATAAAAAGAATTAGAATCCTATCGAGCTCATTCATTTGACAGCCACGTAGGATAAATAATTTAAGAAGTATTTAAATGTATCATGCTTTATCCTATATTTTCTTTTATACTAATTCCTAAAGAGTAACAGGAATCCTTGCCCCTAGTTTCCAGGAAGCTAAATAGTCCCCGGAATGTCATTCTCAGGCACCGTTTTATCAAATAGCAATTCGACAGAGCCTCACTCCCTAGATGAGGACACAAAACACACGTCAACCTAGTCAGCCCCTAAAAGAACCTATCGCAAAACTGTGATAACATCATGAAAAGCAAGAAGCACCACAGAAAGGTTGGAGGGAAATTTGGGTGTGAGAAAGAGAAGACCAGAAATCATACATGTGTCCCCTGCTATCCAAATTCAGGAACTTGATGAATTCTGATAGCAGGGGATGCTTGCACTGTCACAGAACTCTGGGTAAGAGAGAGGCAATGGTGGAGGGAACGTAACCAGTGCCATTTACCTAGAAGTTCACTGACAGAGAATAGATAGAATGTCAAGATAAGATTTACCCCAGCCATCCTTCCTATTTATGGATCATGATAATGATTTATTGTTACAGCAGTATGATCCAGAACTCGAGTATGAAGTTGTGAGCTTTTTATCTGTAGCTTCTTTTCCTCTGTGCCTTTAGTCCTTTTCACATGAATAAGTCCTCTCTTAGTTAGAGGCGACCATACCGGAATCTTCTGTAGTTGTGGATAGAATTGGTGTGGGAAACCAACTATTGAGGACTGTTACCTATGCTAATCATACCTCACTCAGCCACTGCGTAGAACAATTTTCCTGCCTCAACTGATACACCACACTAATTCCTTCAACCTGACTTACTCATATGCAAGGCTGGTACCACCTGTGGTCAATGATAGCAGCTCGTCTAACTTGAAGCATGTGCCCAGCTAACAACCATCTCTGAGTTTGCTATCAGTTCCATAAGCTTCATATTAATAGTCATCACTGTAGAGCCTCGTGAAGATCCATTTCTTTGCTGGCGGTACACTACAAGAGGCAGTCTAGAAGGCCACCTAAGAAGCTGTGTCATCTGAGCAAGCTGCTTGACGCCTCCTTGGGCCCCAGTTCCCTCATGTGCAATATGGGGATAATACTCATGCCTACTTCATAGAGTTGCTATGAGGATTAAATGATGTGTGTGCTTGTGTGTGCATGCACACACAGTACCTGGCACATAGTAAGTGCTGTGTGGATTAGTTGTTAGTACTCTGAAATGCCGGCTCCCCCAATATTAGTAACACAACCTGTCAACAAGACAGAGCTGAGTTTATTGTTTACCTCGGTAAGAGAGAAGACCACCTCGGCAGAGATTTGACAGTGTCTTGAAGGGGGAAGGAAGCAAGGACAAATTTGTTGAGAAGTGAAACCTTGATTTATGGTGGGTCTTTCAGTTAGGGGTTTGATTAGAATTAGGTAAAGATTAGGACACAGTTGTCCAGTCCTGTGTTTTGATACTTTCCATTGAATATTTGGTGGGTCTTTAGGGAAGTTCTTGTATGAATAATCAAACCTTTTGCCTGGACAGGATCTCCTGAAATAGTGATCATGTTAATGTAGATACTAACTTTTTTGTTGTTTCTGTGGGATTTGGGCAAGGATAGAGGGAGATGTAGAAGTGGGTAGTAGGAAGCTGCAGTCCTCAGTGTCAACCTGTGTATGTGGGTAGATGGTTTTGGAGGTGATTATTACTGTTTATTCTTCTCCTTAGTATTATTATTGTTACATTTCTTAGAATAGGTACAAATTAGCTCACTACCACATTAAATAGATTAGTAGGATAAACTGTTTTTACACAGTCACCCAGGAAACATTAAGGCCTTGAGAAATCAGACAAAATAGAGGGATGTGCCTGGGAAGTCAGATCTGATAAAGTAGACTGTGGAGGACTCCGAGGGGGCTGGGAAGGAGTAGAATAGACAAAAGGGGTAGAGTAAACATAAAGGGTCAGGTAGACAGAAGATGTAGAGTAGACAGAAGGAGGAGAGGACACAGAAGGAATGGAGTCGACAGAAGGAGTAGAGCAGACAGAAGGAGAGGAGACAGAAGAGGGAGTGGAGACAGAAGAAGTAGAGTAGACAGAACAGGGAGAGTAGACAGAAAGAGTAGAGTCGACAGAAGGAGTAGAGGAGACAGAAGGAGTCGAGTAGACAGGAGGGGCCGAGTAGACAGAAGTAGCAGAGCAGACAGAAGAAGGAGAGCAGACCAAAGGGGGAGAGTAGACAGAAGGAGTAGTGGAGACAGAAGGAGTAGTGGAGACAGAAGGAGTAGTGGAGACAGAAGGAGTAGAGGAGATAGAAGGGGTGGGATAGACAGCAGGGGGAGAATAAACAAAAGGAATGGAGTAGACAGAAGGGGTTGAGTAGACAGAAGGGGAAGTGAGAGGATATCAGAAACACACTGCCGGTGGCACAGTGTTTTTCCTAACCTCAGCCTGCTTTGTTCCAACATTTAATCATTACATTGGTTTGGTTCTTAGATGGCAACAAGCTTCAGCCCTTTTATTTGTTTCACTTTGTTTTTCCTATGTAGCCGTTAGGGTATCTGACAGATCCTTTGAGACAGACATCCATCGTACGCAGCATTCTCAGAAATAGGAGTGACATTTGCAGATAGCTACGTGTAGATCTAGTCAGGGAGGCGATGCAACTACCAGTGAACGGCAAGGGCTTCAGATCTGCCTTCACATCCCGTCTCTGCCACGTACTGGCTAGGTGGCCTTGGACATGTAGTTTAACCTCCCTCAACTTCCCTTTCCTCA
The DNA here is from genome assembly GCF_041296235.1 of Equus asinus. Lineage (NCBI taxonomy): Eukaryota > Metazoa > Chordata > Mammalia > Perissodactyla > Equidae > Equus > Equus asinus. The sequence goes on from NC_091792.1 coordinate 6,600,029, forward strand.
TCTATAAGCTAAGACCACAAGATCTACTTGCAGGGATGTTAGAAAGAGGTAATTATTAGCAAACAGTTCTCAGTAAATTATAGTTATATGAGAAGGCGCAGATGCGCTTTGTATTTTATAGCTTATGTCTATCTATGCACTCTTGTGACATATACCACTATATAGTAGTCGTGAATTATGTATTATATAAGCACAAATTAGTAATTGAAATATATGCCATTTGTTTTAGGTAAAACTAATTCCTTATTAATTATACGTACACTCAAAATCACAGAATTTAGCTTTAATTCTCAATTATAACTGATCACAGTACCTAAAATTTCACCTACCTAGCAAGTAATCCTATTCTTATTTATACTCAAGGCATTCAATTTTTATATTAATTATTCTCATTCATTTCTACAGATAATATTTGCTTTTGAGCATTTTCCATTTTCATAATACCATAAATTCCAGATTATCAAAAAAATCGTTCATTATCCCGAAACATTTTTTTAATCACTCTTTCAGCTACGGCACTTTTAAAAGGAAAACTTATTTTAGCTTATAATCTACTTAATATAGCAAATAAATACCAGATCCACATGCTTGACTAGAGGAATTGATTGATAAAATGGATTTCAGAGGCTACAATAATAAAGTAATTAAAGCGAATTGCAATTCTAATTTCAAATTTTACAAAAGTGTTGCTTTTTTCTTTTTGGGTGTCTGTTTGTTAGTTAACAGCCTAACTATGTTTTTCATCTCTGATTTTCATTTAAGATAAAATTTTCCCCAAAGAGGTTTACAATGAAAAGGGATAAAATTGGCATAAAAAAAATGGTGTTTTGGAACACATATAATATGTTTCACTTTAACACTCTGCTGAAACTGAATAGCATCAGTGTCTTTTCTCCTTCTCTTCCTTTCCTTGGTGCCAAAAGAGCCCATACATCCAGGTAGCCTTCAGATACAGCGTCAGAGAGCCCCATTTCTATCACTCCCTGATGATGAACGAGGATCTTCTTCTAAACAAATAAGCACTTCAGAGGGTTCCCCTTGACAGGGCTGTTAATCCAGAGAGCGTGCCTTATCGCCGCAGAATTCAAGGGCTGAAGTTTTACAGGATCCCTGCACTGCCTGGCTCTTGGGCAGCTGTCTGGAAGCTGCATGGCACATGGCCGCCCTTTTCAAAGAACAGCCAGGCTCTGCCCTTCTCTTCAATGTTCTCTCTGTTTCCAGATCTGATCATCAGCTAACTTGGGATTTTTCTCTTAGCAAATTGAAATCCTTTATATTATACATGCAGCAAGTGGTTAATATGCTACATTAACATAGCTTTCATTTTGTCTCCAGAAAAGCAACTTGCCAACATAAATTCTCATGCATGCAAAGCAAATACAAGACAGGCAGGTTAAGTGACTGGTCTTGGTCTTACAAGAGCAGAACTAGAAACACCATCTCTGGATTCCAGCATATGAAACAGAGACAATTTCCACCTCTTATCAGCAATGTGTAAATTTCTTACCAAAACTCTCTGGCTCTTGACTTTGCTTCCATTGACCTCTAGACTAAAGGTCAGCATTTCTTTTACATTCCAGAAGCTATTAGGAATCAACTTCAACTTATATTCCTGTTAAGAATTGATGAGTTGACCTTAATTCAATGAGGTTCAACAAATCTCTCAGTAGCATCTCTCCAAATATGTGTCCAGATGATGATGAAGTCAGAAAGAGGACTTTTTAGCTAGCATCCACTCTCTTGATATTTTTAAAGTACCAATATATATATTTTTTCAATAAAAGTAAAAAGCTAAAAATCAGTTTTGCCTCTGTAAATGATTAGCAGCCTCTCCAGAACTCCTTCTAACCTACTCTATTCTTCCAGTCCCACAGTGAGTACCGCAGGAGATATGCAGAAATAAAGAATGCATATTTTTTATCCCAGTCACAAGCCTTATGTCTTAAAAGGTTTAGGAAAGGCATGTGACAAAGCCTGTTTGAAAAGCAGAGCATAATGTGTTTTCAGTTTATAAATTATAAAATATTCAAAAGCACAGGCTAACACCAAGGAATGGTTACTGCTCAATATCTGGAACTGTTTTTTCTTTCTTTCTCTTATCTCCTTGGTTTCTCTTTTTTCCCATTAAGAACAAAATGCAAATAAAATACAAATGAAATGCCTTAGGCCTGAGAAAATAAGAAGGAAAACAACTGTGCCAAAAAGAGAAAGAATATGGGGGTCTCTGAATGCTTATCAAACAAATTGTTTAATCATAGGATTTTTTAATTGACCAGTTCCTAGGATGTTATTTTCTAATTTGCATGTTGCTTAAATATTAAATTTTACAACCCTATGGTTAAGCAAAACAGACATACTATTTTGTATTTTGTTTTCAATTTCCGGCAGAAAGAGACTAAAAATTATAGTTTATAAATAATGCTGTTCAGTGAAGAAAGCTTGCTACATTATTTCAACCCAGAATTGCCGCTCAGTACATATTACACAAAATGGGGACTCAACTCTCAACATCTGATTAGATTATGTCATAGCGCTTGCTAAGAAGGAAGAGCTGGAATATGCTCTATCATGATGATAATATTGAGCTTCCTAATACTCAGAATCTGTGTGGGTAGCAATTTAAGCCTTAAACTGGGATCTGCAGGCCTTTCTGAAGATTCAATATAAATGAAAGATTAAGTGGATCATGTTAAAATGGCTCAAGAAGATTCCACATTAGAAGGAGAGCCCAGTGTTTTCAGGTTTCATGGAAACCCATATATATGCACGTCAGATCTAATTGAAAAGTTTAAAATCTTAGGAAGGATCAATTCTACTGTAATGCTCACAGAGAGAGTTTTTAGATTCGCATAATACCCTTTCATTCAAATTCCGTGGCAGGTTTTTTTAAAATTATTTATGTTATTATGAACTATAAAAAGGGAAAATATTATGTAAGTCTCAGTGTAACTAAATCATAGTAAAATATTGCAAGCAGAAAGTTAAGCATAAGCCCCAACCTCTCCCACCCTGTACCCCCTCAACACTTTATTTTGTGGCTAGGTCATACTTTTCTTAGACTATCTTCAATCTTCATGGCAAGGAAAAATGTTCCCCTCAAGTTATAAGACTATATAAGTACGTCATTATGATAGTCATATTTATCAAAAAAGTCTGTTAAATATATTTTTGACCTAACTTGAGACTCAATTCAAAACATCACCATGATATATCTATCATTGTAATTCTTTATATATTTCATGGAGAATTCAACAAATAGATGAAATATATTATTTCTAATGTCAAGCATAAAAACTATATTATAATACAGTAAGTATTAAAAGGAGAAAGAACTTAATTTCTAGATAGATTTTAATCAATGCCCCCTGTATCAAGATGGACGATGTTGCTGAAAGATACAGGTAAATGCACCTAAGCTAAATATACAAAGGAGAATCTTAAGAGAGATTAGATAAATGAGGGACGATTCAAAAGAAAAGTAAAATATGAATTAGAGGATTGATTTATTCAATTTCAAATGCCTTGGCTTCAGAAGGTTATGACAAGAAGTTGACTATCATTTTTAAAAAGAAAGGAAAGAAAAATTTATGTTCAGAAATAGAAGCTTTTTAAAATTGAAGTAGAGATGATGAAAATTAAAGGAACAAATCTTTTCTAAGCAATGGAAAAGATTTCAAAATAATGCCTCAAACAAACCAGTGACAGAGCTGTGAGTTTAGAACCTTCAAATTTTGTAGTGGAAATAAAAGGATATCTTATAAGACACTTATCTTTGCTCTTAAGTGTCTTTCTATAGTCTTAGCTCTATTCTGTTGAATAAATTAAATCTTATGAGGAAATCTCGTTTCTTAAAAGAATTGCTATGTCTATCTTAAGTGAGTTTACAGTCCCTTATCTTAGAATAAATAAGTGATTGGAGAGTTATACTCCAGTCAATGACATTTTCCTGGGAAATTAAGTGAAGACAAAGAGGTGAGCTTGAGATGTTTGGATAGAGCAGAATCTCTCAGGCTTTTCATAGGGTGTATTCCTTTCCAATAATCAGGCAGATGCACATCTCAATTGCTCTTTATTTCTGCATATCTATTGACTAGGGCATTCTGCTAAGGAACAAACACAATAGCATCCATGAAAGAGCTATCAAGTGTGATGTAACTGCCCCATAGAGAGATTGTGTTCTTGTTTTCCTCCCTCTGTTATCTCACTAGACAAATCTCTCCAGCCTTTAATTGCAGGCTTGACTGTGCAATAATTAACAGTTTGGGTTGGGGGAAGGGTCTTTTAAAAAAAACTATGTAATAGAGTAGATGTTTTTACCATATACCTCAAGTTAGTATGGAATTGATTTGTAAAATAGAAATTGCTTGGCAACTGTCATTTAATGGTCTGCTTGGACACTGCCGGAAAGCATTTACATTGATTGTTTTTTAAAAAGAATGTATAAAGTTGATTTATTTGATATCAGAGTCTCCTCACATTTATTGTTAGATACAACATGTGTAGCTGCATAGTACCTTATCTTCTTTTTGAAAAAGATCAACTAAAGTGAAAGAGATTCTCCCTTTGTAGTTCCCCCCAAAATAAACATTAACTCCTGCATCAGAGACAGGAGGATGAGGACAGGCTCCCAGTGCAGTTTGTAGCGTACGTGACATGCAGGCTGCTCCTAAGAAGCTCAGATTAGAGAATTCCCTTTAATACTGAAGTCACATAAACCCCAGATGAGATAATTCACTGGGCTTTCATCAGTTACACTAATATCTCATTTTATCACAGGACAAAGTAAATGAATTGAACAACAAAGTTCTCCAAAATAAAATGAGAAACTGACTTCATAATATAGCAACAGGGCTTGCTGTCAGACCAGACCTAGTTTAAATGCTTACGAAAAGGAACAGCTCAATATTATAAAATAGTTTAGCAAGAATAAAGTAAAAACAAATAGTGTTCTCCATGAACACTTTTTAATGGTGTGATGACAATATTAAGAAAGTTTATTCCAAAGGAAGACTCGACATAGTGGAGATTTATTTTCTTAAGGAGATGTTATGAGGTTATATCTCTTCATATGTATGAAAATTCTAGGCTTGATCCAGTTTGTTTTTATATTGTAAAATAAAATTGTGATTTTAAAATAATATGTAATTCTTATCACTAAACTTTTCCTAGATGTGTATGTGTGTACATCTGTGTGTGCATGCCTGTGTTAGTTGTTATAGAGAATATAATAGTTTCTACTTAGTAACACAATCTAAGAATTAATTTTTTATTTCATTCTGTCTTAAACATGAGTTGTGATATGAGATTATGAAATATGATCTCAACTTCTCATCAAATTTGGCCTTGCTTAAATAAACCTCCTGGGCCTAGAGGAAGCAAAGGTGGGTCAGATGTCAGGTCCAAAAAGAGGCTAACCTCTCTCTCCTTGCTGACCACCATGATGTTTAAACCATCCTTGGTTTCAAGGACCATGTAAATCCACGGTTTCAGAACTGAAAAGTCAAAGTGTCATGTACTAAAACACAAGAAATACAGGTCCAAAATTTACTAGGCGGGCTCAGACTGGCTACATAATTTGCGGGACCCAGTGCAAAATGAAAATGTGGGGGAAGAGCAGAGCATTAAATGAACTCCAAGTCCTGTGTGAGTGCACAGGTCACACCACACATCCATGAAACGAGCCCTGGGGGTGCTGCAAAGTGTAAGTGAGGAATAGCTTAATTTGCTACGAGTAACTTCCCCATACTTCATATTATTCCCCATCAAATAGTCTTAAAGCACAAATCTACGTCTACATTGACTGGATATGCATCCAGAGACCTTTTACCTGGCCTCTGTTTGTGTGGCTTCATATCTTTATGACATGGAGTGAACAGCTTGGCGCCACGTTGCTGTTACCCATTAACCATTCCTGTTTTCCTAATCATCTTTGACTCCATCGTTCTCTGTCCTATCTGTTATTGTCTTCGGAAAAGAGATGTGAGGTTTCCTTAGCCTGTTCTGGTTTACATGACATGATTTGTGTCTCTGCCTACAAGAGTTTCTCAAATGAACCCTGTGCATTATCTTCTTTCCCCAGCCCCTCCTCCTCTGAAGAAAGAAGAAAAAGGTCATACATCTGTAAAATGACAGCACTTATGAAAAATGAGAGTTTGGCCCACATGGCTCTCATCAGACACAGACTCATCTGCTGTGCCACAGACACTGCTCATTTCCTTCAGAATCAGACTACAGTTAAAAACAGGAAACACCTAATAAATTGCCTGGTCTATCAAATTAACAAAGCATAAAGAAACTTTCCAGGTAATCAATGAGTATTGCTGGCTTTAAAAAATGCAAGTGTCAAACATAAGGAGTGTAGAAATGCGACCACGCTTTTCTCTATAAAACAACTTTAAAATGTCAACCTTAAGTTAAATTTAGAAATAAAGAAACTGCTCAGAGAAGGTATGGAAAAACGAATTTCTACCTAATTTTCAGTCACAGACGAACTTAGAGTATTTCAAAGCAATGAGAGATTTTATCATATATTCATTGTGCTAGGATTTTTAGGCATACACATTTTTTAAAAAATAGGATAAACTAAATATATGATAACCATACAAGTGACAGAATTCTCAATGTAATCTCCTTTTGTGTGAAATTAATCAATCTCATTTTTTTTAATGGGAAAACAATCAGTATTATGAAAAATCTTTTCATAGCAAAATCTAATTACTAAGAGCTTCTTGTTTTCATATATTCTTGCCTAGAATGAAATCAGTACTAATAAACTATGAAGCAACAGGATACTTTCCTGAGCTATATTTTGGATAACAAAAATACAATGAAATTTGGCAAAAAATATGCTATGCAATTACAACCCTTCCCACCCCTGCTTCTAAAAAATCCTTTCTCCGTGAGAAAAATAGAGGGTAGAAGTCTGAAAAGACCCTGCCCTCATTTCCTTCAAACCCTTTTGAAGTCTAATCTCTCTAAGGCTTCTGTGTTCTGGGTTTCATTCCTATCCTTAAAACAAGCTTCTAGGAAAACATCAGGGAAATAAAAACTTTTCAGAATTGGCAAGAAGAACATCCCTTAAATTCTTAAGTTTGAATGCACTCATTAGGAAAACAACCTTTATTTCCAGAAAGAATTCAACTGCTCTGTCCCTCAGAAGTGACAAAATGTTTCTACCACCACTTAAAGACATTTTGCTATTGAAATCAAGAGCCTATGCCACCAAGAGTATTTGTCCTGTGCTTGAGTGACCCCTTCAGGTGCTGTATTGAAAAGACTATTCTATGCACAGAGTGGGAAAGGTTGCCCTGACACAACGTATGAAAGCTAAGAATTTTCAGAAAAATTTCAATGGAGTAATTCATTCAAAAGTTCCCTGAGAATAATAATGATTTTAAACAATCTTCTTTAAAAAATGCTTCCTCCAACCATGCATTTCATATACCGTTCATATATATTAACCAAGAAACAAATTTTGAATACTATGTGCAAAAAACGATGCTAAAAATAAGATAAACATAGTACTCAGAATACAATATCAGGTCCTATTTCAAATAATCCATGCTCTGACCCTATACGAATACTAGAATTTATTAAATAATGTATCTGACCCTATACAAATACTAGAATTTATCAAATAATGTATCTGGATCTTTTCCCAAAAAATATGGTTAGTACTACAGTGAGAGATATAATAATGCATAATTCCTGCCATTCAGAAGTTTGGAATTAAATTGCCAACTGCATGAAAAAAAAATTAATAAGTAAGTAAGAATTGTCCAGGAACACATGATAATTTCTTGATCTTCATAGCCTCAGATAAAATGTCTACGGCCACCTGAACACCAGGCTGGCAGGAAAAAGCAAATGTTTGGAACTGAGATCATTGGCAATCTGTGAAAAGCGAAATGACTTTGGAGCTGGACCCAAGCAGAATTACCAACAATCCAAACTAAATGCCTGACGGGGGGCTCATGAACTGGGGTTCCACTCAAGCTCACAACATGCAAAGTGCCCTCTGGAAGGCAGGGTCCTAATGAAGTGAATCTGGAAAGTGGCAGTACCTATCTGTGGCAAGAAGTATCTTGCACCAGGGGTAGAAGCAGAAGATGGGATGAGGCAATGTCTCAGTGGGCGTGGCTGGGTGTTACATTTGACCGCAACTTCTCAGAAATAAAGGGGCAGTGAGGGTAGCACAAATCAGCCAGGTGTTCAGGGCAAGATTTCCTTTTGGATATTTGGACTATAAACTAGTAGTCACAGATCCACACGGAGTGGCTCGGAAGAGGCAAGCTGGTGGGCTATTAGGGCTCAGCTACTGAACACCAGGTTCAAGGTTGAGGGCAACAGAGTGGTTCCTTATCCCTTCTTCATGGCAAGACTTAGGATCCTTAATAATTAGTCAAAGTCGATTTTCATTGCCTCAGCAACTGTGCCAAATATCGGACAAACTGGACAAGCAGGAACAGACACACAGAGAGATTTGGTTAGGGTCTTTGAGTGAGAATGAGATTTTGGAAAGGGAGCAGAGGAATGTGGGGATTGTTTGTGGGGGAGGAGTGATATTTCACGCTGTATTTAGGAAGTAAAACCTGTTTATTGTGCATTCTGCCAACCATTAACCTCAATAATCAATACTTTAATACATGAATGGTATAAAAATTATTAGCATATAAATGATATATAGAGACAATAAAGATCTTCAAATGTGTCATGAATGATTTTAAATAATTTTTTAATTAAATTCTTTGTTAAAAATATAGCTTTTACGTTAAACAGAGTTAGAGATTACTTGAACCTCTTAAATAGATCCCAAATCTTTGCCACTAAATTTCATACATCATATGACTTTGTATCCATGGCTCTGTCCCGCTAACACTTTTAACAATTATTTTGCAGAACACGTAAAGACATCCTCGTCAAAACTGTTGAAGCTAAGCAGATTGGGTTACACACCCAATATAAAATAGGTGGATGGTTAAAATAAGATTAAACATTATCTTGATAGACATAAAAATGAGCCCAAACTTCAAATATGAAATTGAACATCCCTAGATATAATGTCCTTCCTTAAAGTTAAAGAATAATTCAATATTCTTAGATGAAAACTAAAAATTGTACTGATTTAGTTCTCTGACATGTATTTGTATATTTAATGTTATTCAAATAAAAATATAGTTTGGGATGAAGGTAAGGGGATCTGACAAAGTTATAGATTTTCTGAATGAATAAATACATAATAATTGACATTTTTTAAAAAGAATGATGTTTGGGGGCCGGTCCAGTGGCTCAGCAGTTAAGTGCACACATTCTGCTTTGGCGGCCCGGGGTTCGCTGGTTCAGATCCCGGGTGTGGACATGGCACCGCTTGGTAAACCATGCTGTGGTAGGCATCCCACATGTAAAGTAGAGGAAGATGGGCACAGATGTTAGCTCAGGTGCAGTCTTCCTCAGCAAAAAAGAGGAGGATTGGCGGCAGATGATGGCTCAGGGCTAATCTTCCTCAAAAAAAAAAAAAGAATGATGTTTGGAAATTTGTTCTATCAGCTGGTGAAAAATAATATAAAGCTACAGTAATCAAGTTGATATGGTCAAGTCCTTGCATATGCTCTTAATTGTTTGGGGATAAGTTCTTAGAAGTCAGAAAAACCTGTTATTTGACTCTGCTCGATAACTAAGTTCTCTTTTTTAAGTAGGGCTAATCAATGAATTATTCTTTGCAATCAAATATTCCCGCTGTTGGAATAATGTATTTTCTAGATTAGTAAATCTCTATAAAAAAATCTTTTGGACATTGACCTTTTTGAGTCATTCCTTCTGCTGCCACAAACTAAGCCTCCTCTATGAGACTTAAGGACACATTTGGGGCAACGTGGGCAACCGAAACAATTTACTTTGTGACCTTGCATCTCAACCCCTGTTCGCCCTCCATGACTTTTCCAAGAGAAAGTAAAACACTTTTTCAGTAAAAACCTGACCTAGAACCTGCTGAGTCCCGCCCACCTCTGCCATGAACTTCCAGAGACAGAAAACAAACTGCAGCTCAAAGAGAATCATGACTGCCAGGGTGAAACAGAAGATGCTTCACACACAGCATGCAACATCAGAGCCCCTCTGATGGTCCAGCCTTTGCCTGGATCTGCAGGATTACAGGAAGCAAAGAGAGAATGTTAAAGATAGAACTTGGAACACTTGCAGGAGAAACAGAATTCTCCACAATCTATGTTTAATTCTTATGTGAGGAAACCAAGATTCTGACGCAGACCAGTCAGTGAAGAGCCCACACTGCCATCGCCATCTGGCCAAGGCATCCACCCATTTTTAGTGAGCAAGGACCATCTTAACCACCCTGTTGGTTATCTGTATTTTGTGAACTATATGGTCCCATTAATTTAACTGTTAATTAACAGTGTACATTGCTCACTTCATTGTACATGTTCAGTTATTCTTAGCTAATCATTTTTATGAGCTATAATAAACTTCCAAGTAAAAATATCTCTTTCTAATAAATATCTTGAATGAGGTAAAAGTTATATTATTATTCAACTCAAGATTATACTTTAAAAAAACCCATAAACAAGTAAGCAATGTCCCTTATAGGATGCACCTTAAGAAAAATGATTTCTATAAGCCTATGTCATGTATTACATTAAAATGCTCTAAAATTGCATTACCCAATCCTGTCATGGACTCTCTGTAGTCCAAACTGGGTAGTTTTTAAATTGGCAAACAGTGCTTATGAGGCCAATGCGATAACATCAACATCCATTAAAGTACTGAGATTAAGTAACTTTAGGGTCTTTAGGTGTATGAATGTGGGCACATGTGCACATGCATACAGGCAAACACACACACACAAATATATGAAAGTTACAGGAAAAACTATGTTAATCATTTAGGGCAATCCCTTACTACTTTTGGACAAAGCAAGCCAACACATATCATGCCGGCGTATTTTCATTGAACGAAAACATGTCCTTTTTCATTGTAGGTCTAAAGAAATACCAATTTGAAGTAGTAAATCATTTGAATCATAAAACATCCCAAGGAATTATAGGTTTATTTCTCTGGATACACGTAGCAACAACACTAAGATGCATTCTGTTAGGGATTCTTAGGAGTCAAATGAACCAAAGATCGTGACTTGCTATGAACATATCAATTGTTTGCCTCACCTGGGTCTATTCTAAGTTCTTGAAAGCAGGACTGCCTAGTTGCAAGCAAACCAGCTAGTGTTATTAAACATTAAACAGCAAGTCTGTGCCAGGCCCTGTTCAAGTGCTTCACCCCACATTTACAGTCAGTCCTCACAACAACCCTACGCAGCAGAGGTGAAAGTAAACTACGCAACCTGCCCAATATTATGCAGATAGCATTACGAAAAGCTAGGGCTGAATCTCAGGTATGCTTCAGAGCTCAAGTTCATTTTCTGCTGCATCACGTTGGCTCATGAAAATATCAAATATCCAATCCACATCTGCTATATTCTTAATTTTTAAATAGACTATTTGTCTTTAACAATGGATAAACTTAAATTTAGCTCTTGTTTCAAATCAGTTGGTCCACAATATTGTTGGAGCCATATTTTATTGTTCAGTGTGGAAAGGAGATTATCATTGAAATGATAATATTCCCAAGCAAATTGTCTACATTGTCTAAAACCCTCTGTGGGAAAAGGCAGGTTAAAATAACTGAATGCATGCATATATAGAGAGAGAAAAATACCTGTGGATGTCTCTCTCTGCTATGAATGAAACAACAGAAGTGGGTCAGATAGACTTGGGAGTTATTGAAAAAGGAAATTCCAAGCCCACAAACCAAACGGAGCAGAGAGGAAGGTGAAGCGCACGCCCTGTCTGAACTCTCATCCCCTTGGAAGGCAGAGATCTTCCCTCGTTATAGCTGGGGGATTCCTTACTCCATACAGGTGTTGCAGTGGTGCAGAAGCCCAGGGTCAGCACATCTGGAAGACTCCTCTGGGCTTCTTTCTGAATAGCGTGGTGCAGAGATGTCCCTTGTCCAAGTTCACATGAGGCCCCGGCAGCTGCTGCTCTTCTGCCACAGGTAACAGAAGAAAATCTTGCCTGAGGCTGGAAACCAGAGGTCACCAGCTCACCTCTGGGGCTTATCTTGAGGGCCTTGCCCTCTGAGGACTTTCCCCCTCCCAGTTGGGAAGCAGATGGGTTCCAGGCCCACCCCAGCCTCAAGGAACGTCCACGTTCCCACCTCCTTCTCCTCAAAGAACTCAAGCTTCTAGCAAACAAAATCCAAAGACACAGGTTTTTTATAGATACCTTCTACTTTTGCCCTCTAAACAAACTTCTTGAGGGCACCAGAGCGTGGCTATAAGTTTGAACCTGGGGAAAAATAACAGAGAAAAAGCAAAAAATAAATTACTATCTTAATAAATTTTCTTGCCCACAAATAATATGCAAAGGTAAGGAAAATAATATTTTTGCCTCTTTCCTCTCTACCATTCCCTACTTCTCATTTACACTTGCTTCATATCTCACTTTTTCTCTAACCTTTTTTGTTTCTCTCCTGTTTTCATATTTCTTCTCTCTTTCCAGGACCCATATCTCTCAGAGCGGATAGGAAATAGCGGGGCGTGAAAGGGCCTGAGCGTTGAGTACGGCACGAGTTAAATTAAACTGACGAGGAATCTGTAGACGTATTTGCCAATAACTAATTCTATATCTTTTACATTTTAGACTGTGTGTGTGTCTGTATTTATCATTTTCCTTTTTATTCTCCAGCATGTTTGGCAATAGACATCCCCGTGGTCTTGAGGATATTCTCGTCAAAGCACGCTATCCCCCACTCCCAAGTGGTGTTTATAATTTAGATGATAAAACAACCACTTTAATTTGCAAAAGCTAGTTCTCTGGCTCTTTCAAACTTTCCTCAGACACAAGCGCTTTACTTTTTCCAGGTTTCTGAGCCCAAGTTAAACAAGTTAACTGTTTAACTCATCCGAGTTTTAGAATGTTACAAAATGAAGTTGCATTTAACAGATGTTCGTTTCAAGGAGTTCTAGAATGTTATAAATTATTGTAAATTAATTTGCTTGTTTCAGAGTTTGACAAAGCAGCTCTCAGGGCCTTCCCAGGTCTGTGCTGGGGGAAGGGAAGAGGGAAAAAAACAGTAGGTTGTGGTCCCAGGAAAAAGAGTGTCTCCTGTGTTTCAGTAAGTAGCTGTGTCACATAAAACTTATGTCGGCTGTTAAGTGGCCAAGCCAGCTGCATCCCATGTGCCACAAATGCTCTGGCCTCTTATTTCTCCCGTTCAGTTATTGTGTCTATAAATTCAATGGGCCACCTGTGCAATGTGCTCGTCCAGAAGAGCCCCAGAGGAAGCATTAATGTATCAAGGCTCATAAAGCACAAATCCTTAAATGTAAAAACCGACACTTTCATCCTCTCCAGGCCACATCTATATAGATTTCTTTTTAATGAAAAAGAAAAAAGGCTTATTTTTCTGCTTACAGTAAAATGCCTATGAATGTTGTTATACAATTAATGATCGTATTTTCAAATTTTCTACCATTGTGTTTCTATTAATTTTATTCTCCTCTAAACCTATGTCAGTCCATAGTCAGAACACCCATCACTATCAATAATTCACCATTCAATTTAATCATGACATGACCCGTGCCAAGTGCCTGACAAGCATCACATAGGACCAAAAAAAGGAAAAAGAAAAAAAACTTGCTAACTTAAAAAGCAACTGAATACATCTTTTTCTCCTTTCAGTTCTCTTTGAAATTATTTTTCCAGAATATCTGTTATCTCCTGGGAAATCTGTCTAATAGAGAATCCATTCCTCTACTTTGCCTCTTCACTCTGACAATGTGAGCCAAACACTCTAACATATTTAGTAATATTTTGAACGTACCCGATTAGTATTTCACCTGGAGGGTGTAATCATTTATTTATTTCGCCTGCCTCCTTCATATTGTAAACCACTGAGAGCAGTTCTTAATGGTGGTTGGAGAGGAGGTGAGTGGATCATTTAGAAACCTCTTTGTATATACAGATTCACCTTCCGGGCACTTCCTGCCCCATCCTAAAGACTAACAGAACACAGGAAAGTAAGGAGGAAAGAAGAAAGAAGAGAGGTCATGTGTATTTTTACAAAGTTCCCCACTGTAGGGAGGAGATATATTGCCGTTATATTCGTGCACCTCTCAGTACCTGGCACTTCACAGGAGATTAATACACTCTGGGTGAATAAGTGAGTGGAACAAGGTAAAGCAGAAACTTTCAGCTCGAATAATTCAGTGCTAACAATTTTGAGTCAAGTCATTCATCAAGCCTGTTTTTGGTAAAAAAAAAAAATTATTTTATTTTGATGTATTATTTTCTAATTAACATTTGTACCCTCTAAACCAGTGGTGGGGAGAGCAGAGAAGAAGGTGATGCTGTTTAGGGGAAGAAAACAGGCAATATTGATGCATAAGGGCAAGGGTAATATATAAAAGACAAACACGGTTCAAAGGCTGTGTTGGTTCTCAGGTTCCTGCATGAGAACCAAAATATTAAACTTTGAATACATGCTAAAAAGCTGAAGCCACACACTTCCATCGTTTCTCTACTGATAAAACATTGGGAGTTATCATCAAAACGTGATAACTACTTAAGAGGAGGCAATAAAACACGTATTTCGTGACATCTCTTGAGGGATCAGGACCAACTCTTCTCCTTACCAGACATTCGAGAAAGAATGTGTTTATTAACCTGGGGGCTTTGGACCACACCAGACATTCTAAGGATGTGACATGATGGGGGTTTTGGGCCATATGGTATCCACTATCTCAAGGGGGGCTGGAGATGAAAGGTGTCAGCTCTACCTCCAGAGGGACTGGAGACTCAAGGTCAGCCACTTGGGCAGTCAACTCCATAACTGAACCCCAAGAAAAACCATGGAAACAAGCCTTAGGTGAACTTCCCTAGGTGACAGTACTCCATGTGTATTTTCACGCATCGTCACCAGAAAAGTAACACTGTTCATGACTCTGTGAGGAAAGGACAACCGGGAGCTCCTTGTTTCGAACTTTCTTGGATTCTGCCCCATGAGTCTCTGCCCTTGGCTGATTTTTAATCTGTATCTTTTCACTGTAATAAACTGTAACCGTGAGTATAACAGCTTTCCATGAGTTCTGTGAATCCTTCCAGGGAACTAGCAAACCTGAGGGCAGTCTTTGGAACTCCCAGCTTCTGCAGTTGGTGTCAGAAGAGAGTCATCTTATGGACTGTTCTCTAACTTTGTACAGAGCCTCTCTGATTTTCTTTTCTTTTCTTTTCTTGATATTCACAGACTCTCAGGCCACTGCAACATAGGAATTAAATGAGCAACAGAACTGCCTGAAATCAGAAGGTTTCTGTGTATCCTGTCCTGGGCTACAAACACTGCGTGGTGCTCCAGAAGTCCTGACTCACTGTCAGCAGCGTCTCTGGTGGCAACAGCAAACCAGGGCTTCACAGCTTTAGAAAACACCATCTTTCTAGACTGTGTTTCATTTATTTTTAAAGCTTCTGTAGTAATCCTCTAATTGCCTTATGGAGAGTAGATGCACTACTTTATTTTTTTAATTCTCTATACGAGGGACTCGTAATTGAGCATTACTGTAATATTTAAATAAATAATAACAGATTTGACAATCATAATCATAATCATAATACATGCATATTCAAATAGTCTTTACTCTCTGCAGGGGCTATTCTGAGTGCTTTAAATAAATTAATTCTCAATCCTCACAATCACTAATCCCTGCTATGATTGACATTCACCCACTGATAAACTTTTTACATTAAAAAGAAAAATAAGGCCATCCAATCAAATAAATTTTTAGTTGTTTGGTTTAAATAATTCAGTGGCATTTGAAAAGGCCACTTTGTTTCAATTAGGTTTTCTTCTTAGCCTGTTTTAGCTTGGATCTCCATCGGGAACTTTCAGTGCTGATCTTCCAGAAAGGGCATCACAAATCAATAATCTTCTTGGAAATACTATTTCTTATCCTGGTTACAAACAAGGACTTACAGGACATCCAAAAAGGCTTGACAGAATTGGGACTTTGGTAAGTAGAAGTGGTGAAGACCCTCTAAGATGCTATTGGGCACTTGTGAAAAGCAAAAAAAGTGTGTTCAAAGATGGCAATTTTTCCTTATCTTGTCTAACAGAAAAGTTTCTGATGAATTTTAGACATTTATGAGGTCTAGCTCTCAGAACTATTTTGTACATGTGCAATAGATTTTTTCTTTTCTCTTATTGTAATTATATGAAACGTTGTTGTGATTTTTTTTTTCTGGAGCATGCACTCTTCCATTTATCTATTGCTCCATAAAAAACCACCCCAAATACTCATTTTCTCATGAATCTGCAATGTAGGCAGGACCCAGTGGGGACATGTCATCTTTAATCCACTTAGCATCAAATGGAGTGGCACGAAGGCTGAGGACTAGAAATTGTCTGAAGACTCCATCATTCACATGTTTGGTGGTTCATGTTGAGAGTTGGCTGACAGCACAGCTGAAAGCTCGGCTGTGGCCTGAACACCTAGATGTGGTTGTTCCATGTGGATGCTTGGTTTTTTCACAGCATGGTGTTTAGGTTCCAAGGACAAGAGTCCCAAATGAGAGAAAGCCAGAAAGAAGCCTTATCATTCTTATAACCCAACTTCAGAAGCCATGCACTCTGAAATATTATCACTTGCCTGCATTTGGTTTGTGGAGAGTCTCACAAAAGCCTGTCTAGTTTCAAGAGAAGGAGAAATAGACCTCACTTCTTGATGGGGGGTAGTGAGGTTGTGGAAGAGCATGTGGGACCAATAATAATGATTGTGCCATTTTGGGACAATATCATCTACCACAGCAACTCCCAATAAGAAGAGAAAACTAGCGACCTGTGTTCATTTTTCCGTAAGGAAAAAAGAAACTCTAGCATCATACTTTCATTCTATTTCACAAGATAACATAGCATACACATACATTAAGAACTTCAAATTAAAGTTGCCAAGCTTTTATATTCTTGATGACTGAAGTGCCACACTTTTCTCTGTTCTCTTCTTGGCCGGTTGGTATTCAAATGATCTGGGTAATACTCAGGGCCCGAATACGAGCAAAATTCTTCTAAGCGCTTTAGTCCTGAAAGAATCAGGCCAATAAACAAGGAATGGCTCCTTCCTCTCCTAACTCATGCTAACCTTTTGTGAAATAACATTTCAAGGAAGAAATTATCTATGTTTAAATGCCTTAACAAAAAAGTGAGATATTCCATGTGATATATTGCTAAAAATGGTCCTTTTTTGGGTTTTGGAAAGAGCTCTTTTAGCAGTAGTCAAAAGAGAATTCTGATAGACACAAGACATCAGACTAAATGAATCGTTGGCAATATCTAACTTGCCAGTTCCAATATTGCTAACCCGCTTTCCTTGGTCAGGTATTCCAGGAGCAGCAGCTTCCAAAGCCGTGGCTTGCTTAAATAGCAGCTTAAATCAACTGATAATACACAGTTTTTCCCTGACGGTAATTTTTAAAGCTGTTTTAATATCTAACCCTGGCCTAAGATCAAGGATTCACTGTAGTCAATAAAATGCAAAATCTGGAATACTACTCAGCCAGAAAAAAAGACAAATTCATCCCATTTGCAATAACATGGAAGGACCTAGAGGAAATTATGCTAAGTGAAATAAGCCAGACTGAGAAAGACAAACACCAGATGATTTCACACATATGTGGAATATAAACACATGGACAAAGAAAACAGTTCACTGGTTACCAGGGGAAGCGGGGTGGGAGGTGGGCACAGGGGGTGAAGGGGAGCACTTATGTGTTGACAGTCAAGAAATAATGTGCAACTGAAATCTCACGTTGATGTAAACTATTATGAACTCAATAAAAAAATAATTGAGAAAAAATAAAAATAAATAAAACAATAGCTACCATTCAACAAGTGCTTACAATATGCCAGAAGTTGTAAAATCTCGTTCTTGTAAAATGTGGATGATAAAACCTACCTAATAAAGTTATTGTGAGGAGTCAATGAGACAATGTACGTAAAGGGCTGAAGCCAGATCCTGGGATATTAAAAAACTAATTAATTAATTAATTAATAAAATAAAATGCAAAATCATCTTATACGGTTTTTCAAGTTTTCCTCCATAAGCCAGTTATCCCTTTGATTAATTTCTAGACTTTTACAAGTTTTCCTAAAACTCAGTAATTGAAGATTCTACCAATATGGAGAGAGGCTTACAATCTTGGATACCAGTACATCTCTCTAATGAAACAGTGGTATTTCTTCCTCTTTGCCAGTTATATGAGAACCACAAAACAGAATGTCAAAAATATTAAAGATGAAACAAACCTTAGAGTTTTAAACTTTTTCACAATTGTCTCCACAATTCAGGATGCTAAACTGTGGGATGTGTAAGGAAGATAGGAACATGGGAAGGATGGGAAAAACACAGAAGGAAACATATTGGGGAAGAAACAAATTTTGAGTGTGATTTGCTTCACGGTGATATTTTTTAAATATGAACTCACATTAGAAGAAATTTCCTTTGAGTAAATGATCAAAATTTTCAAACTACAAGGACTTTGAATGTTAATAAGGTTATCCGCAAAATAGTTACTCTACTTCAAAGACAAAATGGAACAAGATACTATAGTTTTTTAAAACTGAGATTATTTCAGTTTAATAAGTAAAATTTTACAATAGATGTAGAGAAATAAAATACGAAGATATAAAAAATTTTATCATGGATATAAAGAAATTCCCTATATATTTACCAGTAAAATTTCCCATCAGTGAGACCCCATACACACAGCTCATTGTGCCCCTTCTGGTAGGCTCGCGTGGTGGAAAGTGAATGGGATCTCAAGGCAGGAGGGCCCAACTTACTACTCAGTTTTGAAAATTCCCATCACTCCCCTAAACCCCAGTATCCTTATCTATCAACTAAGACATAATAAAAATTAAATCACGTGTTTATTTTGAGAATTAAGCAAAAACGTGTAGATGGAATTTAAAAGTTAAAAAGTACTATACTAAATTATACCATATTAATTATGTTTGTCATTTTGAATACAACGTTGCAAAAAATGAGAAAATAAGAAATTATCTTATTTTTCAGATTTATTATACATCTTTTCCAAAATTAGTTTTGAAGTTACAAAATAAGAGATGGGAGAAACCTACCTGTTAAAATGCGAACCAAAACCCACTTTTTAAGTCTCTTATGACTTATCCTTAAAATTTAGTAAAATTAGTCCTCTGCTTTTATTCCAAAATAATATTTTTCAGAAACTCTGGTATTTTACATTTCAAGATACATATTACCGAGGCAAATAGTGAGGTAACAGTGCACAAACAGAATGTAGATTTTTTTGAAGCACTTTCATACTAACTGATGTTTTACAAGGAGAGAAACTTGGTCCTCTTTCACCTTAGTATTTTAAGTTTTCCTTCCTTAAAATAAATCCAAAGGAAAGAAGAGTTGGGGAAACTTAGCTATAATTAGAATTTCTCAGCATCGTTTTTGGAGTGGCATCAGCACCAAAAACAAATCGCGATCAGTTCTTCCAAATAAACATTGTATGTCATGAATTAAATTGCCCTGCTTTAACTACTCCACACTGTGTGCCCTCTCGTCCAGTTTGAGGTCACACTGTCAGTACAGAGCCATAAATGCCCCTCACACCCAATGGTCACTGCAGTGAGAAAATCCTGGACGTGGTAAATAACATGGCCAGTGTGGCGGGCATCTCACCAGAGAACTAGCATCCCAGTCTGGCGTCTCCAGGACCCTGACTTGGTGCCCTGAATTTGACAGGAATCCAAGCTATGCCAAGATTCACATTTCCTGCCTACCCACTGAAGGGAAGTAAAATAATCTTGCCCTTTTAAGCCAGTTACTCCTAAAATCAGGCAGCATTCACATCATGAAGTTGTGTAGCAAAAGCCTGGGTCTGTTCCCCAAGCCCCAGTTCTCATAGTCTGAGTCACTTTAACAAGCCAGGCAGCAAGTGTGGAAAGAATGGCAAAACTTGGAGCAAAAAGAATGTGATTCAAGTCCAAATTCTGTCACTGAGATTTGAGTGAACTTGAGCACATCAACTTCCCTAAAACTGAGGTTCCTAAAAACAAAATCAGCGCCCTACCACCTAATGCCAAAGTGAAAACACTTCAGAAACTCTGAGGTGGTGGTTGTCAAACTCTAATGTGCATCAGCATCACCTGGAGCACTTGCTAAAATGCAGATTCCTGGGCCCCACTCACAGAGCTTCTGACTCAGTAGGTCTTGGACGGGGCCTGGAAATCTGCATTTCCAACAAGTTCCCAGGTGATGCTGCTGCTGCTGCTGGACCAGGAACCACACTTGGAGGAAAGTGCTCTAAAATACTATGCAAGTATAAGTAAATGACGTTAGCCTAGTAGTAGGTGCCAAAGTAGCTATTAATCGTTCATTGGAGAAACAAGTCTTCTGAAATAAAATACAACCCATTGCATAAGGGCTGGATACAGCATGTTGCCACTGCATGCAGAAACTTCTCAGATCACTACAGGGTTTACCACACGAGGCGTGGACATGCTGGGGGTGTATTCTCCGACCAGACACCACTGTACTCAACAAACTGAGCGACGGGAGGGGAGGGCCTCTGACACCCAATTCTTATTAAAGTCTCAAAAGGCTGTCTTTCTAGTAGAGATCAATTCCTCTGTTTGGAAATTTGACTTTATTCTTGTTTTTGCTTTTAAAATCCTGCCAATCAACTTGTTTCTTTAATGAAGTTTTGACCAAGAACAATCTGGACTCGGTGTTTAATGGAAATATTTGGTAAATAGTGGTATCATTTTCTACGAAACAAATTGAGGGACGTCAAGCTTTGATAGTAGTGGCGAATTGTAATTCCGCTCCCTCACATCTAGTTCACTAGTACTAAAGACAAAAAACACCAAATTATAGTCTCAAGGCTGCTTTTTGGACAAAATTCAAAAATTTAATTTAAAACTTTCAAGGACTCTGTGGAAATGTTTTTCTCTGTGAAACTCACTTATTTTAAAGAAAGCCAGAAAATACAGTGCTTTAAAAAATAGAGCAGTATTTATTATTTGCAGTATTTACACACAGACTTCTACGGTAATGTTAAAGTTACTATTTTCTTCAAGAACCCCTCCAAGGAATACAGTTTGTCTTCCTAAATGCATCCTGGACAAAGAGGTTCTGGGAGAGTGGTCTATACACGACAGTGTCCTGTGTCCCTTTAAAATACCCCCAGGGCTCCAGTCTGCATCAAGAAGAATTGCTTTACTTTGCTCAATTTTACTATAAATTATTATCCTGCAACATGAAAATCATAAGGCATTTGTTAACAGACCAAAGTTTCTTTTTCCCTCCATTAAGACTCAGCGCCGTATCAATTTATTTCTACTGAGTTCCACCTGTGAAAACCCAGCAGCCAGGACATGCTCCAGTCCACAACCCAGTATCAGCTCCTAAGTCAACTTTCTTATTACTTTTCTGTATTATTTAAAAAATGCTATAGGAGATTTGTGCCTAGTAAAGTATAAATCAGAAAGAATTGAGAAGAAAAGTGACACTTTATGTCATTGTGCTGACAATATGGGTGCATATGAGCTTGCTGAAATAAATGTCTTAAATTACAGGCAAAATTCCTCAAGGCCTTTTCCAACAAGCCCTGCAACAGCTCTCTCAAAAGCTTTTGAATAAAAAGACATAGAGAAGAGTCATCGTTTACCTTTGTTTGAGTCTTACTGGAAAATTGATATCGACCATTGACATAATGAAGGACAATAAATTGACTTTAGAACTACTTCTTCCATGGCGAAGGGGGTTGGGGGAGTCGAACTGCAGACGATTGAACTCTCTATAGTTCCAAATTCCAAAACTTAACATGCACCCGTGCTTATTATAAAACATTTACATTTTATTGCTCAAATGCAGAAATAATTTACAATTCCAGCAAAAAGGATATATTGTGACTCCAACTGTATACATTATGAACATTCCATTCAACTTATCCTTAACACGAGTAAAATAAGCAACTTGTAACTCTGAAGAAATCTCAAATAAACTATTTGATAATGAAAAATGATCTAATGTGATATGATAAGAAAAAGACATCTTAGGGAATATATGAAAAGCTTGCTCAGGACTTAGGGTCAAAGCATCGAGGCAGCTGAATAATAGACACAGTGCCATACAAAAGGGGGGGTCTGTGTCCTCCAGGTCCAGGACAAGAGAGCAAGGCCAAGGTCCCTGGCTTTCTTCCATCATATTTTCTCAGGTTCTGAAATAAATATGCTCAAACCAGTTTAACCGTTTAGGAACAGGCAGCCTGTTAAGGAGCAGGTATATCCTGGTCAGATTCTCTACACTCTCTTAGCGTGTCCTAAATCTTGAGTTCTTTTTGCATGTGTGTGGTGGGGGGGCTGACACAGTGATGCCATGTACTGTTAGCTTCCATGAGAAACAAAATATATGATGGTTCAAGCTTTCTTCTCACATTAAGGTATACAAATGGCTTTAAGCCTCATTCTCCCATCATGAATACTGAAGTCATTCTCCGTGAAGAATGTTTAGATTTTTTTCCACTCTTTTTTCAAAATATGGGAACAACTATAGGTCCATAGAGAATAAATATTCCAAGAACAACTAAAAACAGTGGGATGCAAAGCTTTCTGGCACATTACCATACGTCAGTCTTGTAAACTCGCAAAACTCTTGGACAGTTCACCTTGAATTTATCTTCATTTAAGTTTTCAAGCTACCCATCATACTGAAAGTTATTTATTCTGTTATGCACCAAAGCAAAAAAACCCCACAAATATCATATACGTATATTATATAAAAATATATAATTGTATAAAATTATACATATATAAGTAAAGCCACACACACACATGTATATGGTTTTCCAATACACAATATAAAAAGGTTCTGTTTTCACTCCTTTGTTTTATTGGTTTAATTAATAATTATTGAGGATCTGGTAATGTTGGACACTAATTACTGAATAAAGATAAATTAGAACACACTATCCAACGTTGTGAACCTCACACTTGCTAAGAGAGACTCAAATATATATATATATATATATATATAAAACAAGTTTTACTTATTTATTTTTTAAAAAAAGAGAGCAGACTCATGAACAGATATTATAATATAACGTGAAAAGTGCTATATTAGTGTTTTTTGCATTTTACTATAGACGCTAAACAAGTAGATCAATTGAGTTTCCCTAAAAGCTCTGTGTCTAGGTCTTTTTCCTCATAACTCACCAGTTTGTAATACCATCCCCATCTACCACACCAACCACACACTCCAAGTGTTAAATATGAAAGTTACTTGGAGCTTAACAGCCGATCTGCAAACTCCCATCGCTGGCAGCAGTTCGTTATCATTATCAGGTGGTTTCACACCTGTCCCCACCACAAACACACCCACCTATCAGTGAGCAAAATCCATTCTGCTGTTCCTCCCGGGCACATCAAAGCAAACATAAACATTTTAAGTGGGTCACAAAGTGAGAATGGCATTAGGAATCCAGGACTCAAAAGAACAAAAGTGTTGGCACCAAGGCCTAAGGACTTTCCTCTTAAACACTGATTTGATACACACCCACTAAGCACAGGCTCCAGGCTCCGGGCTGGGTACTGATGGCTGCAGTAGAGGATCGCGTAGTCTAACACTTGATACTCAAACAAAGAAACTGGGACCAAGACATCTTGTATTTGTAACAGAATGAATAATTGTTAGCAAATCAGACTACACAATATATTTCCATAAAAACTTTCTCCCTCATTAGCTACCAATTTAAAATGTTGAAGAGAGTTTTAACTTCCAAAAATTAATTACCAAAAATTAGTTACCAACTTTAATTACCAATTTTCAATATTGAAGATGTGATTTAATAGTGAGTGGGGGTAAAGATGCTCCTTAATTAGTAGGGTTGAAATTTTCTTTC
This sequence comes from Equus asinus, assembly GCF_041296235.1. Lineage (NCBI taxonomy): Eukaryota > Metazoa > Chordata > Mammalia > Perissodactyla > Equidae > Equus > Equus asinus. The sequence continues at coordinate 6,624,019 of NC_091792.1, forward strand.
TTAAGGAAGGTCAGTAGTGTGGGGAACATTACAGAAGGTCAACACGTGCTTCAGGAAGTGCTTTCCAGCACTGTTTGGGCAGAAGTCTCTACGCTAGCATATTAGCTCCTCTGATTTTGGTCTCTCTCCTCTTACACACAATCCCTCTGTCTAAGAGGTCCCTCAAATCTCTAGTTCCACTTCCTGAAACAGTCCGTTTTTCCTCTAGACTGGATGCATTTACAATTTCTAATAAATTTAGGTGGCATTATTGCATTTCAGCAATAGTTCTCTAGTAAATACCCAATACAGGTTTTAATTTGAAGGTTAATTCATTATGAAGTAAGTTTGAAATTCTGCATGTTATATGTTATTATCAGTGCAACTTACAGAAAGGAGACAAAAAGTACTCACAAATTTTCAGTACATCCATGCCCTAATTGTCGTGAGCTTACAGTGAGTGCTTTGTATGGAACATGGTGGGCAAGCACGACATTTAATCTTTGGCATTTGTGATTTGTTTTTTCACACTACAGAACTTCTGTAAGGCGTAATCATTGCACTATTTCTAAAGCTCCAATGCTTGTCTTTGGTTTGGTCATTTGGGAATGTCTCCTAACCAAGCAAGGAGAAGAGTTCTTTCCCATGATGGATAAGAGAAAAATAACTTTTTTCCCCCAGAAATCCTGACTGTAAACACACGCCTGCCCCCCATGACCCTGGATGCTGCCAGTCACACGCACTCACAGAGCATGGGAACCCTCTCCGCTGCAGCCTTCACCTGCCACTTCCATCAAGCTGCAGCCCCAGCTCCCAGCAGGCAGTAAATCTGTCAGTGGGGCCCAGCACCAAATGGCACAGGGTTCTATCTAGCCTTTTAAGACAAGCCTCCGAGCAATTTCTTCCCTTTAGATGGACATAAATGCTACACTCAGAAAAAGACTGATATCAAGTCTTTACTCAAGTTGCTTTTTCTCTTAAAAAATTTTATCAATAGAAACCGATAAGAACAAATTTCAAAGAATCATCTAAATGTATCCATACTTGAAAAATCAAGGACACTCATTTTGTTTTGATTTGCCCATTAATACTGCCTCGTGCCTGAAGAACAGAAGATAAACTGAGGGACATGCTCAGAGTGATCGCTTCGCAGTCAGGTTTGAAGACTGTACTTCTGAAGCTCCATCAGCTCCTTCAAGGAGAAGGCCTGTGTTTATCCACCTTCAGCTCAGAACTCTGCAATTTCAGCTTCCCTTTCTCCCATTAGTTCAGCTCGGTGCTGTTATCAATGATGTATTGAAACAGAAAGAGGGTCACAGGTAATCTGAGACGGGGGAAAAAGCAAGACTCTACATTCCAAATATTGCAGCCATTTGGAAAAAATAACTTTAACACAGAAATCCCCAAATCTGTCCACTAATAATATAACTACCTTCCCAAAACTGAATTGATTTGTAGTATTTTAGACATATACTTCATATTTAAAATCAGTTTAACGGTCTGTTTTCTTGAGATCTATATATATATATATGTATAAAATAATTGCTCCCACACTATAGTGGGAAGAAGAAAATTTTGGAGTGAGACCTGGGTTCAAATTCTGTCCTGGTCACTCATACATAAGTTTCTTAGGATATAATGATACAGTGTACATAAGTATCTGGAATGTGACATGTGATTAAAAAAATATTATTTCTTACTTCTTCATTACCAGCCATAAAATATTAGAATTAAAAAAAACATTTTTTATACGATCAATGTAAATTTGTAGTGTTTATAACCCCTCATAACTATGACTTGATTTTTGATGATTTAGTACTATTCCTTTTGATTTTATTTTTTTCTGTATTGGCTGACATTGTTTCATTCATAAGCTAAATCAGGTACGGTGAGCAAGAGAATTTTAAGATGGTCCCAAGATTCCTGGCTCCTGTGTAATCTCCTCAGGTGTAGTCAGAACCTGCAAATGTGATGGAATAATTGCTCCCTTGATTAAGTTATGTCTTCTGAGCAAGGTGATGGGATAGTCACTTCCTGGTGTGTTATGTCTTAGCGGACTAGAGAAAAGAGATTCCCCTGTTGTCCTTGACCTTGAAGAAGTAAGCTGCCTGTATTGATAGGGGGCCACGTGGCAGGTGCTACAGTGGCCTCTTAGGAGCTGAGACCAGCTCCTGCTGACAGTTAGCAAGAAAATGGAGACATCAGTCTTGCAACCGTGAGGCTGAATTCTTCCAACAACCATATGGTCTTGGAAGAGCACCCTGACCTCCAGAGGAGAATACAGCCTGGCCAAAACCCTGAGTGCAGCCTTGTAAGACCCTGAGCAGAGGACCCAAGCTCCTAACCCAGACTCCTAATCCACAGAAACTGTGAGATAACATATATGTGTTGCTTTCAGCGCTGTTTGTCGTAATTTGTTACACAGAAACAGTACAAGAGAAAACCAATACAAGAAGCAAATTAACATTTCATATTAAGCAATTAATGTAAAAGTCATTCCTTCAAGGAGAGATTAAAGTGAGGGTAATTGGCTCCTTAAGCCCTGACGTGTTAGGGAAGGCATGCCAGCTCCTATCCTTTAGAAATCAGTATCAATTGGCAGTGAAACAGAGGCCCATTAAAAAAAGAAAAAGCAGTTAGCTACACAACAAACAGTATATAGGAGTAATAGCAACAACAACTCACATTTTTTGGTCATGGCTTGTGTGCAGGCACTGTTCTAAACACTTGACATGGTTTACACTTGCAGGTGTTTTCCCACGGCTTAATAACTGAAAATCAAACAAAAAAAATCAAGAGTTTTTTCTCAGTCAGTTCTAATGTTTAGAACATCTAGATTAGATCCAAATTTATAGCTGTTAAAATTGAACTTATTCATGTGACATCTCAAGGGACCCCAAATAGCCAAAACAATCTTGGAAAAGAAGAACTAAATTGAAAGTCTCACACTTCTTGATTTCAAAACTCACTACAAAGCTACAGTAATCAAAACAGTGTGGTGCTGGCGTAAAGACAAACGTATAGATTAATGAATAGAATAGAGAGCCCAGAAATAAACCCTTGCATATATGGTCAAATGATTTTTGACAAGGGTGTCAAGACCATTCATTGGGGAAAGGACAATTTTCAACAAATAGTGCTGGGAAAATAGGATACCCATATGCAAAAGAATGAGGTTGGACCCTTACCTTACACTACATATAAAATTTAACTCAAAATGGATCAAAGACCTAAACATAAAACATGAAACCATAAAACTCTTAAAGAAAACAGGGGAAAAGTTTCATGATATTGGATCTGGCAATGATTTCTTGAATATGACGCCAAGCACAGGCAACAAAAGAAAAAGATAAACTGGACTTCATCAAAATTAAAAACTTTTGTTCATAAAAGGACACTTTCAACAGAGTGAAAAGACAACATGCTGAATGGAAGAAAATATTCACAAATCATATATCTGATAAGAAGTTAATATCTAGAATTTATAATGAACTCATAACTTAACAACGAAAAACAAAACCCACTTTAAATATGGGCAAAGGACTTGAACAGACATTTCTCCAAAGATGATATGCAAATAATCGATAAGCACAAGAAAATTTGTTCAACATCACTACTCATTAGGAAAATGCACATCAAAACCACAATGAGACACCATTTCCCTCCTTAGGATGGCTATTATCCAAAAACAAAAAAGTAACAAGTGTTGGCAAGGAAGTGGAGAAATTGAAACCCTTGTGCACTGCTGGTGGGAATGTAAAATGGTGCAGCTGCTATGGAAAACAGTATGGTGGTTCCTCAAAAAATTAAAAATAGAACTACCATATGATCCAGCAATTCCCCTTCTGGGTATATACTCAAAAGAATTGAAAGCAGCTACTTGAACAGGTATTTGTATACCCATGTTCATAGCAGCATTATTCACAATAGCCAAATGGTTGAAAACAACACAAGTGTCAATTGATGGATGAATGGATAAACAAAATGTGACATATGCGTACAATGGAATATTATTCAACCTTGAAAAGGAAGGAAATTCTGACATACGCTACAATATGGATAAACCTTGAAAACATTATAAGTGAAATAAACCAGCCAAAAAGGACACATATTTTATGATACTACATAGATGAAGTACCTAGAATAGTCAAATTTACAGAGACAGAAAGCAGAATGATTGTTGCCAGCAGGTGGGAGGGAGGGGCAATGGAGAGTTATTGTTTAATGGGGAGGGAGTTTCAGTTTGGGAAGATGAAAAATGTTCTGCAGATGGATGGGAGTGATGGTGGCAAACACAATGTGAATGTACTTGATGCCACTGCATTGTACACTTAAAAATGGGTAAAATGGTAAATGCTATGCTATGTATATTTTACCACAATAAAACAAAATCAATTTTAAAAAATCTAACTTATTTCACCCAGAAGATAGTTTTAATCAACATATGGGAGTATGATAAGAAAATTCGTTCACCCCTGTAGGTTAGCACCACACTTTTAACAGGTGATTCCAGTACACTAACCAAGTTCCCCAATGAGTGTTACTAATCACAAATTTAAAAATAAAAAGAGTCCTTGCTCACTTGAAAGGCCATAGGTAGCCCATTTTAGTGTGGTGGTTACTAAGGATCAGAGAGAACTAAGTTCAAATTCTCGTTCTACCACTTAGCGATGGAAAACTGAACAAGTACTTAACTCTTAGTTTCTTCACCTATAAAAGTTTATCCTTTTAGGACTGCTATAAAGATTGCTATAAGATAATATGTCTATGTGTATTAGTCAGGGTAATCTCAGTGGCTTAACACAAGACAAGGTGTTCACTTGGCATCCTCCTACGTGGTTATTCAGAATTCTGGTTCCTTTATCTCATTGCACTGCTGTTCACTGGCTGCTCTGCATTTAACCAGCAAAAATGTTGAGAGTGAGGGAAATCCTGCAGTACATCTTGTGGGCAGGCTTGGAAATGGAATTCAACACTTCCATAAACATTTCACTGGCCAGAACCTGATCCCCCCGGTTCCAATCTACATGCAAGGGAAGCTGCTAACACAGTCCTGTTTGCCTGCAAGAGGAAAGGAGATTGGTGAGCATCCGGCCCAACTGACCCAGGAGAAAGTTGGCTCGTGTCTCTTAAGGCACATCTCCAAGAATACAGTGAGAGTGAGGCTGCAGACTATCCCATCCTTTCTTTGATCATTTGCTGGCTCCTCGCATCAGGTATTTCTCTCTTTATAGGTGAGATTCATTTGCCCTCAGAGGTACCCAATTGTTCTTCCAGGCTATTTAAAGCCACAAGATAAACATTGTGCATTTTCCTGGAACATCTAATCGGTTAGGGGAGAGGGGTATGGGTGGAGTCAGAGGTGAGTTAAGTAATTTAGCTTGCATATAATTTAAAACTTTAAATTTATAAAGTGAACTCGAATATAATATGAAGTAGAATGCAAAATTTACATAAATATTTAAATAGAGAAAACATGAAATTTCGAAGAAATTTCATACAGGAAGGGGGTCCTTTATGTTGAGTTTCTCCCCATGCCTATGTTTCCGTGTTCATTCTGCTTTAGGATTATATCAGAGGAAAGGTATCAGAAGCACTGGATCATTCCAGGCAAACATACTACCTTTTGTATTTTTAATGAATCTTTCTACTTCTTTTTGTGTGTCAAATATTTTATGTTATATATATAAGTATATATAGACTATATATGTATATATAATTACTAAATATTAGCATAATATGAATATTACACACTAGATACATAGAAACTTACACTATCATTACACCCAAACTGCTTTCCCACACCTTTGGTATAAATATACCGACACATTCTTTCAGCTAAAAACAGTTATCACCAGAATGGTACTATGTCTGCAATGCCATCCAACTGTTAAGAGCAGTTCTCTCTTGCAAGTGTTCAAAGATAGGCAGGTGGAGAGGTGTTGTAAGACAAAGCATAGCCAAGCCAAGCAACTGGTTCAATTTTGGGGCTGTCAACATTTCAGAAGAGGCAGCTGGTTGTTCACGGGATTTCCCCCCTAAGACATTTGTTTATTTGAATTTGTAACGTCGATAAAAGTTGACTCATTCACTTCACATTTTATTATTTCATCTTAGAAAAGAAATTCATGCTAATGGTATCCAATGAAACAAGCTAAGATGCATGAAGAAAGAGTTTACGATTTCCCTTTCTCCTTCCAGCCCCCACCCCAGGTAATCAATGTTACCATTACATAGAATTCTTAAATGTTTGTTTTTACAAAAATGGGATTATACCAAACTGGTTGTATTTCTCACTTAACATATTATAGACGTTCCTCCAGTTCATAAATGTTGATCTAATTCATTTTAAATTATAGAATTATATTCTCTGATAGACCATAATTGATTCCTGGACATTCATGGGCTTTTTTCACTTCTATATGGGTTTGCAAACCACTACAAAAACATTCTGCAATAAATAGACTTGTATAGACATCTTTACATAATGGAGCTTTTATTTCTTATTACAAACTAGATTTTCAAAGAGCCAATGAATATATTTATTTTTAATTTTGAAATTGATCTAATATGCATTGATCTAGTCTTTATTCTACTTGCCTGGTTTAGTTATCTTTTCCTATGCCAGTAACACGTCGTTTTGATTACAGGCTGTGGTAGAGATGACAACTTCTCATCAGTATCTGTCTTTCTCGTCTTCCTGGTGCACAGCTAGAAGACATTTCTCATTCCTCTTGCATTTGGTAAGGCCACACGCTTAGTGACTACTCACCAAGGAAGTTTAGGAAAAGTGAGACTTCTCCATCTTTTTGCCAGTTGCTGGATGAATGAAGACTTTCCGAAGGAAGGAAAGACCGCAAGATAGGAGGAACACAGGTGTGCTGGTTTATCAGTGCCAAACCCACTCTTCCTTGCCCTGCTTTGTTAGGCTGGAGCCAGATCCTATAAACAAACACTTCTCCCGTTCCAGGTGGCACAAGGTCAGGCTACTCAGCAGAAGGTCTTAGAGGGAGACTCCTAGAGGAAGGGGCTTCTCATCCTGGTTCTGGGGCCATTTTTCCTATTGATTCTAGCAGAATGTGGCAGCAAACAGCAGCCCGGACTCCTAGAGGCACTCATCCTCCAGCAAGTTTCCCTGGCTCTCCAGCGCGCAGCCTCTCAGTGAGTCTCACCAGCACAGCTGGCAGTTTCTTGCTTGCTAACCCCAGCTGTGGCACCTCAGCAAACCCTCCCACCTTCCAGAGGGCCACAGCCACATCCTCTCCAGAGAGCTCTGACTCGCAGCCTTGGGTGGGGGTGGGGATGTGCTTCCATCTCTATTCCTCTCTCGGTGCTCTGCCCCAGCCCCAGAGGTAGAGACTGTTCCCCGTACGCCCATTCCTGTATTCTTTAGAGTTCTCTCTATGCCTTAGTAATTAATCACCCAAGTTAATAAATCTCCACACTAAATTTTCCATCTTCAAATTACTGATGTAATTTCTGTCTCCTGATTGATACAGCATATCCCTGACTGACCTGACCGCTGGAAAGGAGCCTCCGGCCCCCACAGCCTGTTACAAGAGTATGAACTAACCGTGTTCAGCCGCTAAAATTTGGGGCTGCTACTTAAAGTAATTAAACTACTTTGAACAAATAGTCAAATGACAGAATTGTGGTAGCAATTAATACTTGGTAAATCAAGTACTCTAGGCTTTTCTTTTTCAAATTGACATAGCTATTCTCAATAATACTTTCACATGAAATTTGACTTAATTTTATCTCATCCCAGTAAATGAGAATTCTGCTCCCCTGGAATTCTGATTGAAATATTTACGAAAGTTAACATTTTTTAAATATTAGCTCTTTCCCCTGGGAAACATATTGTGCCTCCATATTTGTTTAGACTTTATATGGCGTCTTCCAGTAACGTTTTATAATTTTTTTGTGTAGGAAATACCTTGCTTGTTAAACTTATTTGATCACTACTTCAAATGAGATATTTTTCTGTTTCTATTTTAAAGCATTCTTTCCAATTCAAAGAATTTCTATGGGTTTTTGTATATTGATTTTTTTTAATCTAGCTGCCAAATTTTCTTGTTAATTTTCATAGTTTTAAGAAAATCCTTTGGGTTTTGTCATCTGAAATAGAGATAAATCTAATATCTGCATTGATGTTTTCTTTTCTTATTACATTAGTTAAAGTCTCTCAAAAATGTCTACATAGGGATGAAAGTAGGTATCCCAATATTCTTTCTGATTTTTATGGAAATAGCTTAATATTGTACCATTTATTTTGTCATTTACTGTTGGGTACAAATTAACCTGTCCTCCTCTTCTTTTACTTAGAGTTTTAGATAAGAAATACTTGCTTGGTTTTTTGACATTCATTGCTGTACTCACATAGTTTTCTACTTATGTGGTTGATATAAGGAATTAGACTTAGATTTCCTCCTGGTAACAAGGGGCCTCCACTGGCCACAACTCCCTCTCACAGGATCTAAGGCACATTCCTAGCCGTGAAATTGTCTACATAAGACTCGGTTGGGAGGAGGAACCACAGAGCTCCAAGTGTTCCGCACGGGACATTGATTCCTTGCCTCAGCACTACCAACACAATTATAAGGTACTCAGAGCTCCACATGGTCCCACCCCATACTCTCCCATCCCATAAAGCTCACTGCATCACCAACACAAATTGCTTAAGAAACCATCCCCAAAGGAGAATATAATTAGAACTAACCATGTACCTCTTCCTGAGAGACCTTTAAGACTAATGCCATCATGTCCTATATCCCTGGTTAATTTAGTGCCATCACTGAAAGCCCAAGCCAATGTACATTCTTTAGGCAGTCTGTATTCCAAGACCTACCCCCTTACAGCTGTACAGATTCCCTAATCTGACTCAAGCTCTTAGTCCTAACTGACTTCCCAGTGGGTCTCAGCTGAGGTGCCACTGGCATTCAGCACAGGATCCAGAGATGCTAGAAGTCCTGCCATGCACTGGACACTTCTACACTATAAGAATTAGCTCCTTTAAATTGCCAGTCATTTAGTGCCAATGCTAAATTTTCATAAGTGTCCCCTAAAACTCCTGTTTTTCATCAGCAACATCTTCTCTGTCCTCAACCTCATCTCTGAACATTCGTTTTACCTTCTTGCTCTAAGAGCAGCTGGGCTGGCTACCCACGGAGGGACTCTTCTCAAGCAGAAGCTGTTGTAGCTCCTAAACCCCAAGCTCCTTGGTTTCAGCCTCACCCAGACATCAGTCTGTGCTGCCCACTATCAAAATCCATGACCTATGAACTTCCATTGAAAGAAACTTCCCTTTTACAGGCGAAGTATGTTTATTTCTATGAGAAAATTCACCTGTGCATATTGTCACCTCTCTCAGATCCTGGCATTTGAGAAAGTCTTGTCTTCTCACACAGAAACGTGCAGTGGTAGTAGACCCAGGCAGCAAGCCTTATTTGAAGAGTGTCTACCTTTCCCCCACATCTAGCTTATTGAGAACTTCCTAATTTCCCTCTGAGCCTGTGTTGTCATCTTCCTACTGTTGCAATTGAGCATGGCCTATGTCTCACAATAGAGCTGTCACATGCTCTCGTGTGCTGGTGCCACCACCTCTTGCTGTGGAATTTCTTCTGCCTATGAAACCTCCCTCCCAGGGAAAGTTTCTCCCATATATCCTTTTTTTTTTCTGCCTGGAAAATAGCCATTCAGTAGAATCCTTATCTGAAACTTCTACTGATGTCTCTGAAGTCTGGGACCCCTAGTGCCTAATGAGGAAGGAAACAATGCCCATTTGCCCCTAAGTTGAGCCTTAATTAGGCATTATCCTCTCCTGATCTGCTCTAGCTGTTCTCCACCTGGTGCACATTACAATCAGCATCGCAAATGGCCCATTGCCAAGACTCTGCCGCCAGACACTCCAGTTAAACTGGTTTGTGGTGAGGTCAAGGCCTCGGGATCTTTTAATTCCTCCAGTGACTCTAATACGCAGCCACCACTGAAAACCACTATTGCACCTTTCAGCTGAGTTTGCAGCAATTCCATCTTCTTTGCTAAGAGTCTTTCCTGACCTTCCTCATGTAAGGCAAATGCTGTCTGTTGGTCTTGAGAGCTTTTTCTCCTAACTCCCTTTGCATTGTGGTGAATGCATTGTTTTTCTAATACAGTACTTTAGATTTCATCTTGTGGACAGTTATGTAATCAATGAATTTTCTGTCTTCCCAAAGTATCTGTTCACTTCATTTTTATCCGTCATCACTTTGGAGCCAGATAATTCCACTCAGGCTTATTCTCCCGTCCAAGCAAGATCTAACTCAACTTGAATCTATTCTTATCTTACCAGGCTGCTGGCAGAAAAACCTCATCATGCTGTGCCTCCCCGTAGAGTCCACAATTTTCAGGCGTGTTCCCACAGGGCACAGCCTTGTCCCTGCAGTCACCTGCCATTATCTTGAAACTCATCTGGATATTCTTTGAGAATTTTACATTGATCCTTCAAGTTACCTTCTTTCAAATCTCGGATCATGTGGTATAGTGATCTCTCTGAGTTTAACATAACATAACTACTTTTATGGAGAATACAGAGTGTAGGAAGGGTGTGTGCAAATTTAAGAGATCACCTTTTATTACTCTCCTTCATCTTTCTGCTGGAAAGTCATCCCAGTCTGCTCTCCATGATCTTCGTCCTATTCTTCTGATAAATTTCCTTGGGACAAATTCATACTTTCTAATCAGTAACAACTAAAATTTGCCCATTCTCTGACTTTTCCAGGGCCCTCTTTTAGAGAGCTTAATCCTGGGTATCTTTCTTCTATTCTCTCTCTCTTTTTCACGTTATAGTGGATTTTAATATCCTATTTTCCCTTCTTTTCTGTCCCATGTGTCTTTGAGAATCATGGCTTTCTCCTACGGAAATACCTCTGTTCTTTTAATTTAGTCGGTCTTATTTCCTTATTTTCCGCTTTTATAGTCTCCCTCTGCTCTTGTTATGACTAAGACTGAAACATGTTTTTTAAATCACTCTAGTTCATCTTTGATATCCTGACCAAAACCTGATTCCCAAAAATAGAAATCAAGAGTTTTTTGTAAGTAGTTTTTGTTAATAAACTTTCGATTTAAAAAATAGCCTAGATTCAGAAAGATGTACATAAATGAATAGTTTGGTGACAGTAAAAAATGAACATACCATGCAACCATTATCCAGGGCAATACACTAGATCTACGCCACCAGCAACCCAGAAGTCTCCATCTCACTACTTTCCAGTCACTTCTCCTCCTTACTCAAAGGTACCCGCTATCTTGACTTACATCATACCCCATTTTTTAACTTTATACAAATTAAATCATATAGTAGGTTTTTTTTAAATTTCTGTCTTCTTTTACTCAATGTTATGTTTGTAAAATGTGTTCATGTTCTTTCATGTAGCAGGAACTTAATTATTTTTATTGCTGTGCAATAATCCATTTTATAAATATTCTAAGGTATATTTATATCCACTTTGCTATTAATGGACATTTACAATTGAGGACAATTGCTTTTATGAGCAACTTATAGTCTATAAATTCTATCTACAGCTATAAGAGACTACCTTGGCTTTGGACCATTACAAATAATGCTGCTTTGAATATTCTTATACATTCCTTTTGGAGGCATATGCATTCAATTTCATTGGACACACACCTAAGGAGTGGAATTCTTGGCCATAGGGCTTCACTGAGCCAGGATCTAGTTGATGCAGTTTCACGAACAAGACTTTGGTATACTTAAAAAAGTTAAATATTGACTTTTTTTTTTTACATTTATAGGTATATATCCCACAGTGATATAACTGATCTAATAAAATCCTATGCTGTGGAGGCAAGTGATAAAATTATTGCTGAAGAGTTCCCACTAGACTTGAAAAGGCAATTAACCAGATATCACAGTTTGATAGGCCCAGATTATAGACAGCCCTGAGCGTCAGGCTGTGCATTCGATTCTCCAGGTAGTGGACACTCAACAGCTGAGTGACCTGGTCAAAGCGTCACTTTAGAGAGAGACTGGCAAAATGGATGGCAGAGATTGAAGTGTGAATTTAAGGTAGTGAGCCATTTAGAAGCTGCTTGGGAGTGATCTTTTTTGGATTTCAGAAAATGAAGGAGACAGAGGGAGAGCTTCAGAAATGTTGCACCAAAGTCAATCCAGAACCTTGCCTTCCTTTGTAGTTGTTTCATCACATTTAAATGCAGCAAGAATGTCACCATCAACTTTTCACAGGTTAACTTCATCTCACAACTTCTAGCCCAGATTTCAAGTTTGGTCCCAACCTTGCGTGAATATCTAAGAACAAGCTAATTGAATTAAAAAAGAAAAAGAATTTATTCTTTTATATAATAATGACAATTGCCAGAAGGCTTAGGGGAAAAAAGTTTACTCCTCCAAAGTACAGCAGACATGCACAGAATTGTTCCAATGATTTGACTCATGCTAATAAAGTCACTGGATTTCCAATCCTTGAGGGAGTTGCTTAAATTACTCAAAATCTTGCTTTGGGTATTTTTGCTTTGAGAAGCCCAGGAGGTACTGGCGGAGGATAATTAATACCCTCCTGCGGAGACAAGAACAGAATCCCCAAGAGAATCAAATGAAAAGCAAGGACAGTGAGCATTCAGTGCACTGGAGAAGCTGCCTGCCAACGTGATGCCAACCCAGCTGCCACTTATATCCACATCCGCTTTGAAATAGAAACTTAAAAAAAAATAATTTTTTGTCACAGCCAGGTAAAGGAAGACTTGAAAACAACACTGTCATCAGAAAAATGGGATCCTATCGGCGCAATTTCTCCTGCCATTTTTGTCAGTTGCAGGTCAAGATATAGAGACATCATGCAGAAATACACCCCTGCAAGTATCTGTGTGTGGTTTTACAGGAAGTCTTCGCGTTTCTATGTGGCATTCTTCACTCTCCCCAGATGGCCTTAGGGACCTCTGAAACCGTACCAAAATTTCAAAGTGTCAAGTCGTTGCCCCAAAAAGGTTATCTCACAGTTAGGTTTTTGGATATGCTAAATTCAGTGTCCCAGAGGCCCCACTTGGAGCTGAGTCATTCCTGTCATGTAGAGGAAGGGACAAGTATATAACAGGTCAGGAGCCTCCTCGGAGTTCCTTCTGCCAAAAATCACTCAGACGTGATGTTTATTTGCAATGGCTTTTTTGCCTGGAGGAAGGGAAGATGGATGAACTAAGCCTACTTGGACTTGTCATTAATGGCCCAAATTAATCACTGCAAAAGGCCACTGCATTACCTCAAAAACAGATTGAAATGAAGGCATTCTGGTAAAATGAGAGATGACAACTTTACTATGCTGATGCTTATTCTAATCATAAATAATTTGTTAAAGCATTCCATTGGTGCTAGGCAGATTATTGATTTGTATTAGTGTGACAACATTGAATCATTAACTTTACAGGAAAATTAGAGAAATTTTAACTCTAACAAAGGTGGTATACAAACAAATATATTCTGTCCTATGTGGTAATAAAATAAATCAACAAACAAGAAATTTGTACCAAATTTTCCACAATACTACCTTACAAAGCAGGGCATTGATACTTAATGTGCAGAAACTCAATTAGACCATGAATTTAAGGTAGGGCTGTGGGAGGTTCTTCAAGAGACCACATTTATAGTTCAGAACTGCCTCAGCTGGGAACTATCTTTCATGTGTACTCCTTAAGGAAGTAAACAAAAGAAGCTTCATGAATGTAGAATTAGTATATATCATCTCTGTATTCTTGGTTTCCTGGCCTTTGGGCCCATTGACAATTGACATTAGCAAAGACAAGACTAAGTAATGGCTAAAATACTATTGTGCACACATTCCCCAATCTTGCAAGCTAGAAGAGCTATTTGCCATTATATTGAACACATGTAAGGGATGTATGTCAAAGAGAGTGATGGATTATTTGTCTTTGGGAAAACTCCAATACTCAGGGTAGAAACATATCCCTCTTCTCTAGAATATGCCCCCTTTCAACAATGCAGATGAGCAGACAACAGGGAATACTTGGCCAGGCCTAATTGTTTTCTCAACTTTTGACTCCAATATATTACAACCCAGGATACTGAAATAGCTTGCAAATAAGATTGTACAATCACGGACCACATAACAACATTTCAGTCAACCATGGACCGCATATACGATGGTAATCCCATAAGATTAGTTCCATTTAGCCTAGGTGTGTAGTAGGCTACACCATCTAGGTTTGTGTAAGGACACTCTATGATGCTCGCACAATGAGGAAATCACCTGACTGTGCATTTCTCACTGTTAAGCAACACGTGACTGTCACAGGTCTATCACTGAACACTAGAGATTGAGATATGCCTTGTCTCAATTTTAAAAAACAGAAGAAAATAGGAAATATGAATAGAAGACTGGCAAGCTTTGTATGGATCCTGGTTGTATGTTTGAAACAGACCATCAGCGGGTGGTTTGTGAGCACTGTGAAGGAAGCAGTCACTAGAAGACAAGGGGTTCAAAAAGAGGAAGACATGTTGTCCTGCTCCCCTTTCTTTTGTTTTAGGGTTATAATAGCAGTTTATTTCTCTGGGAAAGCATCCCCCCAAAAATCCAAAGACTAATGCTAATTAAAGAAGTAAAGAATGTTAAAGGTGATGGTTCTTTGCCAGAACATGGAAACTTAGAATTATCAAGCGTAACAAGACAAATTTGATTGTATTTCAGATACAGGACATGTGCTCTAAATGTCCACTATGTGCTCTAAAAAGGAATGAGAAGAAAATTCCATTAAAGCAATTCAGTAAGTGTTCCAGATAAAACAAATAAACAAAAAGAATGAAATTTGCTCAAAGATAGCATTTGCTACAGTAGTATTTGAAAAATTTGAAATTTACAAGTCTCAAAACATGTCATTATTATTAAAACATAATTATAAATTTTTTTCATAGAATCAAAATTATTAGAACTGAAAGTTTCCTGAACTTGTTTTATTATGTAACCATCAGTCTTCAAATTTAAAAATGTTGTCTTCATTTGCAGATGAAGCAAATGAGAGAGACCCAAATGTTTTAAATAAAAATTAATAAATAAAAAATGGAATTTAAAATCCAGGTCTCATACAGACCTATGTGCCACACCTTTACAAAATATCTGAACATTCAACTTCATTTCTATTTTCATTATGCCCTCTCATGCACTAGATGAAATTGTTTCTCTTCCCCTTACTAACCTACCCACGATGGTTTCATAAAGAAAAAATAGTGCATAACTTTCAAATGTAAAATTCTAGGTAAGGATTGCAAATAATAATGATTAGAGGGGAAAAAAGGAAAGGTGTTAGTATTTTTATATCAATCACAGAGCCAGAGATAAAAGATCTTTAAAATCTATATAAATTTTCATATGGAGAATATCACAGATTTGAGCTATATTTTTGAAATGAAGAAATAGTGTATCTAATACCCCCCATCTCTCTCCATTAGTTATTCTCTCTTCCCTTACTCTGATGTTTCTCTCCTCAGCATTTGCATTTCCTCACATTATACTATTTGTATATTAATTTATTTGCTTATTCCCTGTGTTCCCATTCGATGTAATTTTGTCTCGTTTGTTCACGTCTAACACCTATGCAGTGGCTGAAACAGTAAGAATTCAATAAATATTTGCTAAAAGAATCAATTAATTTAACATATTAAAACATGCACATATATTATATGATATGTATATTTGCTAGATGAATTGCATTAATTTGACACAGGTGCATATTTGCTAAAATCCTAACTAAATAGCTTCTTTTTAGCATTTTTATTTTTTCTAAGAAGAATGAGCAAGTCAACCCTTCTTGATTAGCAGGCTTTCCATGTTTTCTAGAACACTAATAGAGAACTCTAAACTTCAAAATGATAAAATGATGGCCTACGAAATGTCTGAATATATCAACATTCCTCATGAAAATCCTAGGAAAAGACATGCATTTTATTACTAGGTAAACTTTGAAGCAGGTATATTTAAACATACTTACTGATTCTCTGAGGGTCATATGTCAGATTTTAGGACATTGGGGCCTATTTAGAAAGAACAGGGAACTTAGCCTCATAGCCTGACCAGACCCGTAAAATAAAGGATGATCCAGTGGGAAAATGGGGGCAAATTTAGAGATTTGATGGGCAGAAAACAAATGCAAACACAAAGACTAAATTGAAATGTAATAGACTGTTGATCCCAGGGCAGAACTTAATTTAAAAATAAAATAAAACCTTAGGAATTTCTTCAAATGCTTCTGCAGAAGCACAATGCTCTCCTTCATGTTGTCTAGTCACTGTGTATACCATTATCATTGCCAACTGGGTCTACAGTAAACATCAAGTCAAAATCATTTTCTGAGAACTTGTTCCAGATCATGGCAGATGTTTTGGGTTGCACATTTTTTAAATAAATGACAAAATACAATAGTAGCCATCTGTTTTAGAATTTTCTGTTTATTGTTCTCTATGGAATAACAGTCAAAAATAGAAACAAATAAAAGAAAACAGCTGTCATGGAAAACATTGAAAGGCCTAAAATTTTGCTTTAAAACTAGTATTGAAACTAACAGATCAGTCATTTTGAGTAACCAGATTTGTTTAAAAAAATAGTTATAAAATTTTTTATTAAATTGTCTGGTTGCATTGGCATCACTTTGTCTCAAGCCATTAATAGCTGAAGAAGAATATTATAAAATCGTAAAATTTATATAAAGTGAAAATAGCTTCCCACTGATGTAGATATATAATGCACTGACATTTGTAATAAAGATTTTATCTACACTTCCATTTACAATGGCAGTAGGTTGGCAGCCTGGTGAATTGACCTCTCACAACTTCGCATTTGAAATGTATTCATACTGACACAGATGATAACGCCAGAATTTTGGAGGAATTTCTTCAATCAATAAGATTGATCTAACTGGACGGAGAGAAAAATATTTTCCTACCCAAAGAATACAGGAAGAAAGTATTTTCTCTTCCATTGTCCTCCGAGATTCAGAACTCAACAAAATGTACCTTTGCTTCTAGACCGTTACTGCATCCACCCCCATCATACAAAACCCACCCTTTGAGACTCATGAAATTTTATTACACTCTCCACTGCTGTTTTGTTACTATAATCAAATGAAATGAAGGCCTTTGTCATCCTGCCCTGTCTTCCTCTCCATGTAAAATCCTGCCATCTGACTGAAGGACCCCAGTGTCCATCAAAACCCAGCCCTTCAGTTGCCTGGCCTACTGGTTCCAAGTAATCTTCTCTTCCACTTCCAACTCAGGCACCCACAACCAGATTTGTACCCCAGTTCTTGTCACCATCCACAATTGCTCCACCTTCAAAAACACTCATTCGAGTATCCTGCTTTCTCACCACAGCTGTTTCTCCTTCCACCATCCTTGCTCAACTTCTCCCCGCAAACAGTGCTTTGGGCCTCATTAGACAACCAGCCTGTGGATGTATCTCTCACAGCTCTTCCAACACGAGTAATCTCCTTTCTTTACTTTCCCAATCTCCAAGTATAACACTCTTGCCATATCCCAAAGACCTTAGACACCTGACTCCAAAACCTAAAATCTAGATTCCAAAAGTAAAACCAAATAACTTATGTAACAAAAAGTTTGATGGAAAGAGGAGAAAAAAGATGAAAAGCAAAGTCCTGTCTGCCCAGCTTTATATTCCTGGAAAGACCATGCTGAGGACTGGCTCTACTGACTTAGAAAAAATAAGGGTCAGTAGTGAAAGGTCTTGAAGAGAATAAACATCTTTTTCAAAAACTCTACTTCAGATAAGGCCTTTGCCTCCACGCAATGGGAGGCTGCTGTCCTCCAGCGAGGGGGGTGGGGAGGTGGTTTAGCCGGCCTGGGGGATTTCAGGTTTTCAAGAGCATCTACTGAAATGTCCCCATTCCAGATCTTTGACTTCAGCATGAATTCAGTCTCGTGGAACTCTGCCAGTCTTAGCATCAAATTTCAGGCCTTGTTTCTGCACAGGTGGCTCTCTAGCTGCAGGACATGAGGCTCGCTTTAAAATGCTGCTCTGGAAGATTTCTGGCTTTCATGATGTGCCCTACATTGGTAGTTGGCTGACCTGAGCCTGTCATTCTTCTCCTATGAAACTTCTGCAGCAGTTAACAAATGCAAATCATCTCCACTATTGTTATGATAAACATTGTCGTCCATATCTTTCAAGTGCGAAAGCTTTCACACAAATAGTGCTTCCCCTTTCTTCTGCATCTCATCCTTGTTCCCTAACTACTACAGACAATATGAAAATTCAGTCATGTAGTAAGGCACAAAGTGAGTATATCAATAGATTTTATACATAGAAATAATAACCAATTAGAAGATATAACGAGAAAAATATTTCATTTATAATACCAATAAGAGATAATTTTTAAAATGCTTAGCATACAAACTAGCATTAGGCCCAGCTAAATGCAACGTAAAACCCAAATAAACAGTGGCTTAGACACACAAGTGGTTATTGTTTCATGTGAAAAGTCCAGTGGTCGGGAGTTCAAGACGAGAATAGCAGTTCCACGGATCCCTTAGGGTCCCAGGCTCCCTCCAGCTTTCTGTTCTAGCCATAGCGTCCCACTCTCACCACAAGAAAAAGGAAAGAGAAGAACATGCCTTCTCCCTAAAGAACACCCCTTAAAACTGCACATACTACTTCCACTTATATCCCATTGTCCAAAACTTAGTCACATGGCCAGGCTTACCTGCAAGGGAGACTGTGAAATGAAACCGTTATTCTGGATGGCCACATGCCAGCTAAAATTCAGGGCTTCTACTGCAGAGAAAGAGGAGGAATGATATTAGTGGGCAACTAGCAGTCTCTGTCAAACCTAGGAATGTTTAAGAAGAAATATGTAAGATCTACCAAGAGATACTAGGGGGGCGGAGCAAAATGGCGGGGTGAGCTGAGCCGGGATTCTCTCCCCTCCAAAATACAACAAAAGATTGGAAGAACTGAATTTCAGAGAATAAACATAATGCCAGCTCGTTAGAGACCTACAATACCAAGAAGGCGGAGATCATAACCTTGCTTTACACCTTTGGAGGCGCTGGAACGGTAGGAGAGAACATCGCTCCCTCCCCTAGAGTCTGCGAGCGCTGTGGCGCGGGTCGGGAAGGAGCGGGGGAGGGGCACGCGACCAGGGGATCATCCAGGACTCCTGCCACTGATTCAGTGGAGACCTGCTGACGGGGGGGAATGCTTGTGTCTGCAGGGACCCCATAAATCAAGGGCCTTGGGAGACCAGAGAACAGAACTGATCTGAACCCAGACTGGCGCGTGTGAGTAACAGCCCCTCCCCCCCCAGCAAAGCCAGCGGGCGCAGCCATCTTGCCCCAAGGCGGAGAGCTAACACGCCGCTCTCGACCCCCATCTAGTGGTGACAGGCTGTAACTGAAACCAAATTCTACCACCATGAGAAAAAACCGCTCCTCTACCATCCAGCAATTTATAAAAGCCCCAGACCAGAAGGAAAACAATAAAAATACAGAATTAAGTCCTGAGGACTTGGAATTAGGTAAACTAAGTGATAATGAATTCAGAGCAGCTATAATCAAAAAACTCAATGAGGTAGAGAGAAAGATAGAGAAACAAGCCAAGTTCTGGAGTTACCTCACAAAAGAGATTGAAAGCATAAAGAAGAATCAAACAGAATTATTTGAGATGAAAAACACAATGGACCAGATAAAACAGAATACAGATTCCCTGAATGCCCGTGTAGACAACATAGAGGAGAAAATTAGCATAATCGAGCATAGACAGGCTGAATGGCACCAGACAGAGGAAGAAAGAGAACTAAGAATTTAAAAAAATGAGGAAAATCTCTGAGAGATAATGGATTCAATGAGTAAGAAGATAAGGATCATAGGAATTCCCGAGAATATGGAAAAGGAAAATGGAGCAAAAAGTGTGCTTAACGAAATTATTGAAGAGAACTTCCCAAATCTAGGGCTCAACGGAGAAATGTGTGTAGAGGAGGGTTTTAGATCTCCTAGATTTGTCAATGTAAAAAGACCTACTGCAAGGCACATAGTAGTAAAGTTGGCAAATAGGAATGATAAGGAGAGAATACTCAGGGAAGTAAGGAAAAAAAAGAGAATAAATTATAAAGGAGCCCCTATCAGACTGTCAGTGGATTTCTCTACAGAAACCCTACAAGCTAGGAGAGAATGGAGTGACATATTCAAAGCTTTAAAGGATAAAAACCTTCAGCCAAGAATACTCTATCCAGCAAGAATTTCCTTCAGATATGAGGGAGAAATTAAATCTTTTCCAGGCAAACAAAAGTTAAGGGAATTTGTAACTAAAAGCCCTCCATTACAAGAAATCCTCAAGAAGGCTCTCATACTTGAAAAAAGAAAAAAGGGAGAAAGGGGACACAATCCACAGACTAGGGAGACAGATGGATAGAACCAGAACAGGATAGCAAATATTCAATTATAGCATTAGGGTAAAGGTAAGGAAACTACCAAAACAAGGACGATCTTAGCACTCTAACTACAAATTAATAAGACGAGTTGGAATAAAAAATGAAAATAATTATTTAGGAGGGGAAGAGCAAAGGGTCTAAATCAGTATTGGTCAAGTAGGTAAGAGACCACCAGAGAATAGACTATATTATACACGAGGTTCTAAATACAAACTTCAAGGTAGACACTAAAATAAAGTACAGAACAGTCACAAATCATAAATAAGGAAAAATCTAAGAAACCCAGCATAAGAAATTGCAGTATTAAATGGGTAGTCTAAAGCACACAGGAAAAGAAACACAGGAAAACAAGATAATGAGCGACAGATTAACAGCATTAAGTCCACATGCATCAATAATCACTCTCAATGTGAACAGATTAAACTCTCCAATAAAAAGACACAGAGTGGCAAAATGGATTGAAGAACAAGATCCAACAATTTGTTGCCTCCAGGAAACACACCTCAGCCCCAAGGACAAACACAGACTCAGGCTGAAGGGATGGAGGACAATACTTCAAGCTAATAGCAAACAAAAGAAAGCAGGTGTCAGAATACTTATATCAGACAAAATGGATTTCAAAATAAAACAGGTAAAGAGAGACACAGAGGGACAATATATAATGATCAAAGGGACACTTCATCAAGAAGAAATAACGCTTATAAATATCTATGCACCCAACACAGGAGCACCAAGATTCATAAAGCAACTATTAACAGACCTAAAGGAAGATGTTAAAAACAACACAATAATAGTAGGGGACCTCAACACCCCACTCACATCAATGGACAGATCATCCAGACAGAAAATCAACAAGGAAATAGTGGAGCTAAATGAAAAACTAAAACAATTGGACTTAATAGACATATATAGATCACTCCACCCTGAAAGAGCTGAATACACATTCTTCTCAAGTGCACATGGAACATTCTCTAGGATAGACCATATGTTGGGAAACAAGGCAAGCCTCTACAAATTTAAAAAAATTGAAATAATAACAAGCATCTTCTCAGATCATAGTGCTATAAGGCTAGAAATTAATTACAAGAAAAAAGCTGAGAAAGGCACAAAGATGTGGAGACTAAACAATATGCTATTGAATAAGCAATGGATCATTGAAGAAATTAAAGAAGAAATAAAAAGATACCTGGAAACAAATGAAAATGATAGCATGCCATACCAACTCATACGGGATACAGCAAAAGCTGTATTAAGAGGAAAATTTATCGCAATACAGGCACATCTTAACAAACAAGAAAAATCCCAAATAAGCAACCTTAAAGCACACCTAACTGAACTAGAGAAAAAAGGACAAATGAAGCCCAAAGTCAGCAGAAGGAGAGAAATAATAAAAATCAGAGCAGAAATAAATACTATTGAAACGAAAAAGGCAGTAGAAAGGATCAATGAGACAAAGAGCTGGTTTTTTGAGAAGATAAATAAAATTGACAAACCACTAGCCAGACTTACAAAGAAAAGAAGGGAGAAAGCTCAAATAAACAAAATCAGAAATGAGCGAGGAGAAATAACAACAGAGTCTGCAGAAATACAACAGATTATAAGAGAATACTACAAAAAACTATATGCAAACAGAATGGATAACCTAGAGGAAATGGATAAATTCTTGGACTGCTACAATCTCCCAAAGCTCACTCAAGAAGAGGCAGACAATTTGAACAGACCAATCACAAGGAAAGAGATTGAAACAGCAATCAAAAACATCCCAAAGAATAAAACTCCAGGACCAGATGGCTTTCCTGGGGAATTCTACCAAACTTTCAGAGAGGATTTAATACCTATCCTTTTCAAGCTATTCCAAAAAATTAGGGATGATGGAACACTTCCTAACACATTCTATGAGGCCAACATCACGCTGATACCAAAACCTGACAAGGACACCACGAAAAAAGAGAACCACAGGCCAATATCACTGATGAACATAGATGCAAAAATTCTAAACAAAATTTTGGCAACCAGAATTCAGCAATTCATCAAAAGAATCATACATCAGGATCAGGTGGGATTCATACCAGGGACACAGGGATGGTTCAACATCCGCAAATCAATCAATGTGATACACCACATCAACAAACTGAGGAATAAAAACCACATGATCATCTCAGTAGATGCAGAGAAGGCAGTTGACAAGATCCAACAGCCATTTATGATAAAAACTCTGAACAAAATGGGCATAGAAGGAAACTACCTCAACATAATAAAGGCCATATATGACAAACCCATAGCCAACATCATACTCAATGGGCAAAAACTGAACGCCATCCCCCTGAAAACAGGAACGAGACAAGGATGCCCTCTATCACCACTCTTATTTAACATAGTACTGGAGGTCCTGGCCAGAGCAATCAGGCAAGAAAAAGGAATCCAAATAGGGAGGGAAGAAGTGAAACTCTCGCTGTTTGCAGATGACATGATCTTATATATAGAAAACCCCAAAGAATCCATTGGAAAACTGTTAGAAGTAATCAACAACTATAGCAAAGTTGCAGGGTATAAAATCAATTTGCATAAATCAGTAGCATTTCTATACTCCAGTAATGAACCAACAGAAAAAGAACTCAAGAATACAATACCATTCACAATCGCAACAAAAAAGAATAAAATACCTTGGGGTAAATTTAACTAAGGAAGTGAAGGACCTATATAATGAAAATTACAAGGCCTTTCTGAGAGAATTGGATGATGACATAAGGAGATGGAAAGACATTCCATATACATGGATTGGAAGAATAAACATAGTTAAAATGTCCGTTCTACCTAAAACAATCTACAGATTCAACGCCATCCCAATCAGAATCCCAATGACATTCTTTACAGAATTAGAACAAAGAATCCTAAAATTCATATGGGGCAACAAAAGACCCCGAATTGCTAAAGCAATCCTGAGAAAAAAGAACAAAACGGGAGGCATCACAATCCCTGACTTCAAAACATACTACAAAGCTACAGTAATCAAAACAGCATGGTACTGGTACAAAAACAGGTGCACAGATCAATGGAACAGAATTGAAAGCCCAGAAATAAAACCACACATCTATGGACAGTTTATCTTTGACAAAGGAGCTGAGGGCATACAATGGAGAAAAGAAAGTCTTTTCAACAAATGGTGCTGGGAAAACT
This sequence comes from Equus asinus, assembly GCF_041296235.1. Classification (NCBI taxonomy): domain Eukaryota; kingdom Metazoa; phylum Chordata; class Mammalia; order Perissodactyla; family Equidae; genus Equus; species Equus asinus. The sequence goes on from NC_091792.1 coordinate 6,647,635, forward strand.
GGAAAGCCACATGTAAAAGAATGAAAATTGACCATTCTTTTTCACCATTCACCAAAATAAACTCAAAATGGATTAAAGACCTAAAGGTGAGACCTGAAACCATAAGGCTTCTGACATCAGTATTAAAAGGATCTTTTCGGACACCATGCCTTCTCAGAGAAGGGAAACACTAGAAAGAATAAACAAATGGGACTTCATCAGATTAAAGAGCTTCTTCAAGGCAAATGAAAACAGGATTGAAACAAAAAAACAGCCCACTAACTGGGAAAAAATATTTGCAAGTCATATATCTGACAAAGGCTTAATATCCATAATATATAAAGAACTCTTGCAACTCAACAACAAAACATCAAACAACCCAATCAAAAAATGGGCTGGAGACATGAACAGACATTTCTCCAAAGAAGATATACTGATGGCCAAAAGGCACATGAAAAGATGCTCATCATTGCTGATCATCAGAGAAATGCAAATCAAAACTACACTAAGATATCACCTTACACCTGTTAGAATGACAAAAATATCTAAAACTAATAGCAACAAATGTTGGAGAGGTTGCGGAGAAAAAGGAACCCTCATACACTGCTGGTGGGAATGCAAACTGGTGCAGCCACTATGGAAAACAGTATGGAGATTCCTCAAAAAATTAAAAATAGAACTACCATACGATCCAGCCATCCCACTACTGGGTATTTATCCAAAGAGCTTGAAGTCAGCAATCCCAAAAGTCGTATGCACCCCAATGTTTATTGTAGCACTGTTTACAATAGCCAAGACGTGGAAGCAACCTACGTGTCCAACAACAGACGAATGGATAAAGAAGATGTGGTACATATATACAATGGAATACTACTCAGCTGCAAAACAGAACAAAATCATTCCATTTGCAATAACATGGATGGACCTTGAGAGAATTATGTTAAGTGAAATAAGCCAGCGAGAGAAAGATAATCTGTGTATGACTCCACTCATATGAGGAATTTAAAATTATGGACTAAGAACAGTTTAGTGGATACCAGGGGAAAGGTGGGGTGGGGGGTGGGCACAAAGGGTGAAGTGGTGCACCTACAACATGACTGACAAACAATAATGTACAACTGAAATTTCACAAGATTGTAACCTATCAATAACTCAATAAAAAAAAAAAGATCTACCAAGAAATAATTTTAAATTGCCTGAGAGACACAAAAGAAGATCTAAGCAAATGAAACAGCACACCACATTCTTGGAAAAGCAAAGAGAAATGTTTCCTTGATAATCCACAGATAAGTTGTAATAGCCATGAATTTTAATGCCTCAAATAAAATAGCAAAAACAGATATAAAATAAGACTGTTAAATATATGGGTAAATAACAGAAACACAATTATAGGAACAAATAACAACCTTTGGTAGGTCAAACAAAAAAATATAAAAAATACTTTTAACAATAGAATAAATAACATCCAGATGTCAGCTAAGGTCATCTTTCTCTCAAAAATGAAATTGGCAGATGTCCCCCATTACATGTCAGGCAAAGGTTCAATGGCCTCCCTAAGACTTCTGGGAATTCTCATGTCTTTCCTTCTCAAGATTCCCTGTAGCCTCGTTCCTGCCCTCTGAACCTCATGAGATTCTTGCCTTCTGTCTCATTCTTCTTTATCCACTATGCATGGGACCAGACATGGGACACAGATGACTCCTTTCTTCATTTATCTAACAGCTCACAGAGCCCTTTCCTATTTATGGTCAAAATAATGGAAAGTTTGGGAAAGTGAAGTAGAATTTTGCCCTGACAAGCAAACTACTTGCACATACTAGGCAGCCTGTTCTTAGAAGTCACTAGTGCTGGGCTACTCCACCACCATGAATTTCACACATTTTTCTGTAAATTTAGCTTCTTGCCTTGTTACCCAGCTCTGCTTCCCCCAGGAAGACGGCCCCGACATATCCCTGTTGCTCTGTTTTCAGGTCTATCCCATTTTGCCTCATCTCAGAAAATAACTTTTTCACTTTTTTTTTTTTTTAAATTAGAGATAGCTCCAAATACAGCTAGGGTGGAATACATCAGAAGGGTTACGATATCACCATAATTTCCGTCAGACTCCATAGTGTCGTACCAAATAAGCATCGACCCAGTGATGCACTGCAGCCAGCTCGCACTGCCTCACGAGAGCCAATTACGTGAGCCTTTCCTGTTCCCCAGTCAGTGTCTTCACATCAGCAGACTGAAATCTGCATAGTGAAAGTATTTACACCCCAGAAGTCAGCAAACACTACACATATCAGTGCTTTTGTTTGGGTTGGGGCTGGGTGGGGTTTTGTGGTTCTCTGTTTTTTGGGTTTGTTTATTTGTTTGGAGGGTCAGTTTACCATTGCAACACTTCATACACTCTAGAAAACTCTGGATTTAATGTGCAAATGAAGATTCAAGTCTTTTGACTTCCTCCCACATGAAGCAGCCTAACCCTCAAGGACAGTAAAAAGAACACAGAGAGGATGCTAAGCAACAAGATGACTCCATTGCTTGGATTCCACACAGACCATGGGAACATAATACTCTGCCTTATTCTAGTCCATGATTTTCTCCAGGCAACAAGATTGAATAGAACAGTTCAAACAACATGGATATGCAACTGTATAATTGATTAATTTGTTAATTAAGCTGAACTGATGAGAGTTCAAACTTGAGGACAAAGAAGTGCTCTTATCCCACATTCTAAAGAAAGGCTCTGGGGATCAATAGCTCACACAAGATCTAATGAAAAGCAAAAGAATCTGGCCTACAACCCCCAGCCAGGCCCCACTCCCACCGCAGCCAACCCCAACCAATTACATAAGGAGATGACTGGAGGGAGAGAAGAGAAGGTTGTTGAAGTCATTGTGTTTGTGGGGAATGTAGTATTCATGGACAAAGGTACCTCCCAGCTCTCGAGACAATTCTCTCGGAGATTGTTGAATAGAATTTCTTAGCCCTTCCAAGATGAACAACTAGAGAATGTATTTGGGGAATGGCTATCTGCTAAGACTTGCTGAGCTGTTGCTGTGAATTAAAGAGAGATGGTGGTAGACTAAGAAAGAAGGTGACAATAGAGCAGCCAAGACTCTTATCCTTTACTGTGCTAAGGGTGTGTGAATTTCTCACAGGTCCAGGAGACACCAGAAAAGGAACTAATCATGAGATCTTTTTGCCAGTACCTCAACCAAGAGGGCTACCCTCCAGGCTAAGGGACTCCAGCACGAGGAGGTTGTGGGATATACCACTATGGATGGGAACTGAGTAGAAGGAATTAGAAGTGCTTGTGCCAGAGAAGATGCCCCATGCCAAAGAAATGAGCCACTGGGAGATCTCACAGGACAGGGCAGAGAACTCACACCTGCCACTCCAAGAGGGATCAACTTTTTCAGTGCCTTTAACACACAGAAGCCGCCATCGGCAGCCTGTCAGGAGAAGCCAGAGGAGCAGCATAAACCAGTATAAACCAACAAAGGAAGAAGCACAACTCTACCCAGTTAAAAACAGGTTGACTTTTCAGCCCTTTCTTCCTCTTGTCCCCAAACACAGGAGTTGGAGTCTAGATGAGGAGGTGAAGGGAAGGGGGTACAAGAACAGACCGTGTTAACCTCCCCTCTTAGAGAACCTTGAATCATAAGAGGTGATTTGGGATGGAAAAGCTTTAGACCAAGTATGAGGGGAATTTTAAACTTGACTGGGTTGAGTTTTTAAATCTGAGAGTTTTCCAAATGTTATGAATCTGTCTATAATATCCTTAAAGAATGAAATGGAGGATTTGATAAATGTTAAAAGCACTGATTAAAGAAAAATAAAGCTTTTCATGTTTATACTCTACCCAGTTGAGATCCACCCCTTAATAAACAGTTCTTATTTGAATTTACACAAAGCAGAAACAAACTAAAACAAAACCTTCTTCCTTTATTTCCTTTTTTGTCTCCACCCAAATTCCCTTCAGTGTTCCCTCACTGTGACAGGATGCCCTGTTGGTTTGTGCTGGTTTCTGCTGCTCCTCTGACTAATCCCATCAGGCTGCTGATGGTGGCCTCTGTGAAAGGCAATGAAAGAGCCGATCCCCCATGGAGATCTGTGATGTGTAAGTTCTTTCCCCCTTCCTGTGTCTGTTCTCCGGCGTGGGACATCCAGCCTGTCCCTCCAGGTCTTTGTTTGGCATGTCTCTATATTACAGTAAATGGTTAGGCTCCGCAGGCTATCTCATCTGGCACGTACACAATCATTGCTTTGTGGTTACTGTTAGCTGATTTGATTCCAAGTCTATGCAAAAAGCATTGAACACTGATGAATGAAACAATGCAAAGAACCAAACACTTATTTGCCATGAAGACACAAGTTGGTGCTAACTGGTTTATCTGATTTCACTTTCCTTGTATTTGGAGTCCTGAAGGTTTTGTTTTATTTTAATGCAAGTATTTTCCATTTAGATAATAGTCTACTTATTTTTAAAGTATTATTTAAACTTAAACATATATTGTTGCAAACTTTACATCTCATCATTTTACTTCTCAAACAAAGGCCAGGTCTCTAATTGCTCCCTCCACTCACCCCCGTTGCCACCCTGGAGCCTCACTACTATTTATTTGCACAGTGATTGAGCTTTCCAAAAGTCCAAAGATCAGATCATGTGCTCTGATAAGCAAATGACCCAACAGTTTGAATTAAACAGAGAAGAATTAAGAAGCTTTGAAAGTTCAGTCTTTCCTTTTTCCTCCAACTCCAATCTCTTTTCCCAAGAAAATATGTACCTCATTCTTGCCTCCTCTCAGAAAGCAACATCAGTTACAATTGTTTTGTTTTGTTTTAAATAAAATCCCCTCATCCAATATAATCAGGCATACCAAGGTATGCAAATGAAGAGACAATAAGCTAAATTCACTCTATAAATATAGAGGAGGCGGAGGACGTGTATCAATTACCTTTTAAACAATTACTTTTTTAAACATATTTGAGTTTGTGCCTTTAGGCCAGGTGTGTGCCCTCCCTGCCACCTCATTGGCACCACTCCCTAAAGAATTCCACCTGGTTGTGGAGCACATTCGTGTCACCTACCTGATTTCTGAAGGTGTCTGGACTGACCTGAGACCAACACTGACTATATGCACGCAAGTACGTATGTCTTCCACCAACAGGGAATATGCCTTCTTCTCAAACCTCCAGAAAATATTTGTAAATATTGTTTCAAGAACAGGTAAACGAATGAATGGAACATTAGAGGCTATCTTAACATCATTAAAATTTAAAAGATCATAACAGATGAAGAAGAAGCACTGAAAACTAAGCGTTGCATATGGAAGAATTATCCAAAGGTTTCGGGGAAATTATATTTTTGAGGACCAGATTAAGTTGGATCACAATTTCAAACTATCATCCATTAAAATAAATTTCATTTAAAAATAAAAGCAGAAAACAGGTGGAAATACGTCTATTTAACTGATCTCAGAATGGATAAGCCCTTTTTAAACATAGACACAAATTAAATACATTGTTAGGAAACGTTGTTAAATTTACCCACAGAGAACTTGAAGCCCACTCAAGGACAAAACCTGATAAAATGATAAGACAATTCAAACGGAGAAAATTATTTCTATCAACAATGACAAACAGACATTTAATAATATTTACTATATTAAAAACCCTCAAATGTACAAAAAGGACACTGAAATTTTATTGAAAATGGACAAAGCATGTGAATAGAAAATTCACAGAAGAGGGCATATAAATGCTTAACATGAAATAAAGTATTCAAGGTACTAATAAATAGACATACCAACTAAAACAGAGAGAAAACATTGATTGTGTTGTCTAATTGTTCTTTTTTTTAAGATAAGGGTGCTGCCGAGAGTGCAGCGAGTAGGGTGTTTCACACCCAGCTCGTAGGATAAACTGGTATAAACACTCTGGAAAATAATCAGACAACGTGAACAAAGATGACTGAGTGCGTTGCTGTTTAACCTAAAAGAAACAGAGATGAGAATAAAGATTTATACCGAAGGAAATTTATGACAGAATTTACGTAAAATCAAATATTGGAAACAACCTAATTTCCAATAATAGAAAAATAATTAAACAACTCATCTTTGAAGAAGATTAAATGACATGTAAATATAGTATAGGTATTTGTATATGTCAACTCAGAAAAATTCTAAATCATATAAAAATCACATAGGAAATGAAATATTGATTGTATTTAGGTAGTACAATTATAAAAGTTATTTTCTCCTAAAAACTGTTTACTGTTTCTAAATTTTGCAATATGTGTGTATTAGAAATACCTTTATAAAGTATTTCTTGAGTACTGAGTGTATTTTTTCAATGGTTTGGAAATTGCTAATGCAAACACTTAAAATATAGCTTTATACCACAGTAGGTTTGCCACTGCTGTCACAGCACAGAGCTCAAATCCAAAGCATCTACTGCAATCCTAGGTGTTAGAAACAGCAGACGGACAAGAAATTTTCTGGCCCTTGGAAAGTGTCCAGTCTAATGAAGAGACAAGAAAGTCAACCATGAGAATGCAACGTGCTAACGGCTGTACCTGCGGCATTCACAGCCTGTAGGACAAGCACAGCTGAAAAACAGTGAATTCAGCCTAGAAGACGGTGTCAGAAAAATTTCCGAGAGGGTGACCTTTGATCTGACTCATTCTTCCTCATCTCTCTTTTCTTCTTTTCCCAGTATATTAGAGACAGAGGAGACACAGTAAAGAGATAGAGCCTTTAAATTTGGCTCTATCATTTAATACAGTCATGTTATGAAGGATTCTTAAAATCAGCTGGAGAAAGGGTTATTTTTACTCCCCTGTGGCAAGTTGTGGAGCAAGAGACCACCAGCTGCCAGCCATTAACTATATCAGGGTCTGTTTCAGCTTTCCAGCCAAAGTCACTCTTTTCTGAGAGTGGAGGAGACTAGCAATGAGTCAATAAGACAGTGATACAGGGGCTGGCTACTTCCACCCAAAGTGGGGCCCCTGGAAGGGACAATTGTTGCTCCAGACCTCTCTGTTGGGTTGCCCCAGGTGAACATCTCGGTCTGAAGGCTTCCCCTTGTCCGTTTCTGCCTCTTTCCTTCTCCTTGTGCTCGTCTACTCAGTCTCCTTATCTGCTTCCCAGAGAACCCAACCATCACACGGGAAATGAGTCAAAAAGGCCCAAAGTGTGGGTAAAGAAAAGAAAAGGAACAGGACCAGAAGAAAAAAATATTTGGCCTCACATGAGATGAAGTTGGCCAATAGCAGTATAATTTTCTTTCTGGTAATGTCCTCTGGTCTGTGGCAGGCATTAATAAAAAGCGCACAAGGGTCATAGTGGGGTGATGGCAAGTACAGCCGTCAGGAGCAATTAGGACATTAAGGGACAGTTGTCAATTGATTGGTTTGCATGAATAAAGCAGGAAAAAATGAAGATAGGAAGATGGCAAGAATTCAAACTGTAAAGTCAGGAGCTAGGCCATGGAGAATGTTGCACCCTAAGTCAAATAAATGAGCATCTTTCCTTTCAACTTTCTTAAATACCTTCTTTTTCACTTCCACTGTTTCTATAGTCTTACAAGAGGACAAGGGAATTATAACATGAAAATCCCGAGTGAAATTGATTGATATTATCATACTTTCAGTGAATACTGGAAATAAACTTGAAATATCAGAAAGGAAGTATTCACTTTCCAAGGACTGCTAGAATATGTACTTACCCTTGTGTCTGGTGTAATATTTCATAGGCACACATTAGACTATTCACTCCAGTGATGACAAAAAAGGTGGCAGGTTGAGCACATATAAGATTTAGTTAAGATATGAGTTTTAAGGTTTTTATCACCAGTGTCCCCTCAGACAGTAACAATTTTTCTGTGATGTGGTCTCTCCCAGATCAAACTTTCCGGATGTCTGCGCAAAACTGTATGTGACCATCCAGCCAGAGAGCTCTTCTTTTCTGTGACATAAGTTTGCCTTTCAGACGTGTCACAATCACTTAACCATCACTCACACCCACTTTGCATGGACACCTATATCAAATTGATTGTTGTTTACAAGGCCTTGGAACTAGACTAGTTCCTCATGGCCCTTACTTCACTGTTATGTATCACACAATGACAAGACAGTAAGTATATAAATTCATTTTGTTTCTAGTGTTATAAAAAGCAGAAGAGCTCAAACAGTCCATAGGTATTCTCCTAAATGGGTATCTTCCAGTGACATGCCGTGGCCCTCACTGGTTGACACTGCCCTATAAAACATTCCTAATACAGATGTCTGTGTCCATGGTGATGACTCAAATGGGCTTAAACTGAGAATTGCTTAAAAGCAGGGGTTTTGTCTTAATAATTCTATCTGTAGTGCCTAGGACAACCAACAGAAAGCAATTTCTGATTTTTGTTTCAGCTTCGCAAATCAGAAATATCTCCTCTGAAAGTAGAGTAATATGCATCGTTCTGGGGACTATGCCCACGAGCTAGAAATAGAAATGAAAAAGAAAAAAATCCAAGAGCTTAGTAAATTATAATTTTTAGTACAGGTCTTTATGAAGCAAATGGCCCATAAGAATCCATCCTCAGTGGCCTTCTCTCCTCCAGTCACATGTAGTTAGCCTCTGCAAAGCCTGATGGGCCACTGGCCCAGCATGAACTTCATAAAATGTGGGATGCTATCATCTGCAAATACGCTGCGCTTCCTCCAAATTAATTTCTCTGACATTAATGAAAGTTCTGCAGTTGTGAACGTTTATTACCAAACAGGTTTAAAATGTCAGTCTTGATTTATTTTCTATTATAATTGTTTTATAGCATGTTTTTTGCCCCCAACAGGATTGTCATCAGTTAACCAATAAGAAGGACAAAAAATAAAGAAAAGAAAAGGAAACTGATATGGATAAACTTAAACAAAATTGCCAAAGACAACACAAGTTAAAAATGTAACGCCACTTGATTTGCCTTCCCTTTCTGTTTCTCCCACTATTCCTCTCATTCCTCCAAGAATTTCTGTGAACTACACTGGACAGATTAACACATTAAGGCCCTGACTCTTGCTCTTGGGATCTTGAGCACGAATTACAATTGTGCAGATCTTTTAAAAGGCTTCATCTGAGAGCTTAGCTAAAGCGGAGATGCAAGATCAAAAATAGTAATGATTTCTAGAAAAACAGATAAACAAACAAAAGTAGAACTTAACCATCTAAGCAAATTATAAAACTAGCAGATTGCTCAATGTTTTTCATCATATTCTTTAATTAACAACATGACAGTTGACTATAAATTTGCATGCTAACCTTGACCAAAATGCAGAATAAAAATCTAGTTTAATTTGAACCAGGGAGGTTAATAGGCAAAGCTTTATTTGAGAAATCCTCTTGTTAAATTCATCAGAACTTAATGAAAATTACAAAGTAAATTAGTTTGCCTTTGACATTTTTCCCAATTTAAGAAAGAATCTTCTCCTCACGTTTGGTTCTCCCTCTGATCTATCTCTTGCTCCCTTTAAAACAAATTGTTATGTTTTCTTATTACTAAAATAGTGTATGTCCTTTAGACAAGATTTAACATGGGAAAGTGCTATGTATCTCCATGTTATCACTTACCAATTATATTGACAAATTTATGTGACTCCTTCCCCAGAATATAAATTCTTCCTGTCAGAAACAGACACTTTGAGATTCCAGCGCCTTAAACAGTGAACAGCACATAGCAGAGGCTCAACATATGTTTTTTATTAAAGTAAACAAACAAAAAAATACCCATAAGCTCACCACCCAGAATTATTTACTTATTTTTTTTTCATTTCTTTCCAATTTTTTATTCTATTCTTTCTGGATCACTTTTCTAAGTTGGAAAATAATTCCAAAAAAATTTGATAAGAAAACTCTAACATTCAAAAAGCCTCAAGAGCCAAAGAAGTAAATCTCAAGTGGTAGAAATGAAGGCACCAGAAAAGGAATATATTCCAGAAAGCCAGAGAGTTTACTGTCATTACTGAAATTGTGACACCCACCACTGCACTTTCTCATAATGGTAACGCTCTGCTATTAAGGAATCAAGAGTTTCGCTATAAGGGAGAAAAGATGCAATATGTGATCAAAGAAGGTAAAGAAGAGCTAAGCAATATTAAATGCAAACTGGAAATATTAGTAGGGGCTCGAGATTTTTTTATATGTGTTTTCCAGCTCTACTCTCTGGATGGATGTAGAAACAATGACATCTCTGTAACAATGAGCACATTTTATGTCCAGACCTTGTATTCTAAACATCATTCTCCACTGAAAGAAACCAGAGAAACTTGGAGAAATGCTTATTCCAGGTCTAAGTCAGGGGAAATATAAAGTAAATCTGAAAAATCTTGTTGTACTAGAAAGAAATAAAAGTGCTCAAAGACTTGTGGGGTTGTATTAGTTAGCAATTGCTATAAAACAAACTACTCCCAAACTTAGGGGCTTAAAATACTAAATACTTATATGTCCCAGTTCTCTGGGTCAGAAATATGAGGGTGGCTTAGCTGGGCCTCTGGCTCAGGATATCTCCCAAGGCTGCAGGAAAGTCATTAGCCAGGCTGCACCCTCTCAGGCTCATCTGGGAGAGGGTTCGATTTTAAACTCACTCATGTGGCTGTTGACAATATTTGTTTCCTCGTGGGCTGTTATACTTAAAGCTCAAGTTTCTTGCTGGTGATTGATCAGAGGGCTCCCTCAATTTTTAGCCATGTGGGTTTCCCCATAGGGAAGCTGACAACATTGTGTCTAGCTTTCATTAGTGTGAGCAAACAAGAGAGTAAGAGAGAACGAGCAAGACAGAAGCCACAGGTTTTTCATAACCTAATCTCTGACATGACGTAGCACTGCTTTTGCCCTATCCTATTTGCTGGAAGTGAGTCACTAGGTTCAACCCCCACTTAAGGGGAAGGATTATACAAGGGCATGAATATTAAGAAGCAGGGATCACTGGGAGACATTGCAGTGGCTGTCTATCACACAGACCAGGTCAAAGATCAGAGGAACAAGCTTGAATGGGCTCCAATTGAATGGGCTATTTAGAAAGATTTGATCATTAATAAAAATAACTATGATAATTGATTATGATGCAATGAATTAAAAAAAAACATGAGTCTAAAGCTATTAGAAAAGCTGGGGGAAAAGAAGAATTTCAAAGTGAGGAAAATGTATTGTTTGGATTCAGATTGCCATTTTAAATGGGAAATCTAGACTTCTCTTTTGAAAACTCACAAATTATCTTTAAAAATTCTATATTTCACCCAGTTTTCGTGGAAAGTTTATTCATATATTTGATCCAATAAAGATTTTGGTCCATCTCTAAAAAAAGAAAAGGTGGGAAGTGGAGGGGAAGTACAGTCTTATTTATAAATGAATGCCAGCCAATAAATTTAGGAGGAATGAGAGAATTAGAAAATCACCATTTTGTAACCCCCAATGTAATAAATGATTCAGGCAAGGATTATTAAAAGGAGCTAAACCATTTGGTGAAACGTAGTTATTTAACAGAACAGTCAGCTAGTGCAAAATATCATCTAATAGATTAAATATTAATTAAAAAGAGGAAAAAGTAAGCTTTTTTCAATACTAATTCTGGCAGTCAGCTCCTTAGCCAGTCGCTAACAATAGGACAACCATATATTATGTGCTTCCTGATATAATGTAATACAAAGTATAGATCAGTGTCTACAAAATCTTCTTGCCATAAATATTTAAACTTTATCTATTCAAGCTTTTAGACCAAACATCCAAATTACAGAAAATACAAGGGACAGAGAAACAACTTAAATGACACCATGAGGAAGTAATCAGACAAATCCAGAATGTGTGACATCTAAGAGAAGATTACCCTGGACTCCTCAAAAGTCACTGTCATGGGGTAAAAATAAAAGAACGGAGGCCTGTTCTAGATAAGACTAAAGAGAGATCAAAACCAAATGCAATGTGCATATCCTTATTGGATTGTGTGTAGGAAAAAATAAATTGCTGAGGTCTCTGGGGGATGCCATCCAAAGAGGTTGCAGACACATAGTATGAGGATATAAAATAGCATTTATTGAGTGAAAGGTTTAAAGCAGAGAAACAGTAGAGTGCATATATTTCCCATAACTCTTATAATCTCACAGTTTAGGCCGGGCGTTGACGACCTCTAAGTGCCTGGCCAATGTGCGGTAGAGAGAAGCCCCCCTCTACTGAAAAGGCTCTTCCTGTTTATAGGATGTAGGTTGGGCAGGAATAATCTATGCAATGATCCAACGCTGGAAGCTCCCCGTTTGAGGAAATGGTCTCACGAGAAACACGGAGCCTCCAGGGTCCAGTGGCTGGAGTCAGCCTCTTCGTCCCTGGAGCTAACTTACGCTTGCTGAGAAGCTCTCTGCTAAGCTACTGAAGAGAACCTCCAAGAGCATTGGGGAATCTCATCAGAGGACAATTGGAAAATTTTAAAATGCACTGGATACTAAATAAAATGGTTGAATTACTGTAACTTTTCTTAAGTGTGATAACAGTTTTGTGGTTATGCATGAGAAAGTCCCTTATTCTTAGAAGGTGCGTGCTGAAGTATCCAGAGGTAAAATGCCATGATGTCTGCAACTTATTTTCAAAGAGAAGTAAAAAAAAAAAAAAGGAAAAAGTGGGTGTGTGGTGAGAGAGAGGCAGAGACAAAGAAATAAAATGTGGCAAAATGTTAGCGGTTGCAGAATCCAGGTGACTGGTACGTAAGCGTTCATTGTGCTGTTGCTTATACCTCTCTGGAGTTCCGAAATTTTCAAAATAAAAAGTTGGGAGGAAATGAGGATTGTCTTAACTCTTACGTAAATTAGAAGTAAATTTACAAAGCACGTGAAAACATGCTTTCTAGTTCTTCTTTTCTAATTTAAAAAATCAGTAACGTAAACTCAGAGGCTAGACGGCTGGCTGCAAATAATTGACCTTTGGAAGCCAGATTAAATTATTCAAGACAAGTTGGTTCCTAGAACACTGAAATGAGGACGTGGCAAATGTGTGCTCATGGGGAAATTTTATCCAGGTCATTTTGAATCTCTGTTTTGTATTTAATTTAAAATTTATCTATTACACATAGTTGGCATATTGGCTATTTGATCGCCTCGGCTGTGACATTAGTCCAGCAAAATTTGAGACAAAATCCACTGTCATTGAAAAGTATTTCTCTTAACTCTAGTAATGTTTATTCCTCTAATAAAGTATCCCTTACTCTCTACTTATTGCTAAGCCATCATTTGTTAAACTAAGGTGTTTTGTTAAAAAACGTGATACTGGACCAAGAAACAAACAAAGGGAATAAAAGAAGACCGTTTCACTTGCTGGCGTTCTCCGGCTTCCTACGACTAGCTCTTCAGTACCTGTGATTAAAGCAGAGTTTATTGTCCTACCTAACTTCTCCACCATGACCTTTTTCTCACTCTTGTCCAATAAACATCTGCTTCAACTGAATATTTGAGCTGCCTAAGAAATAAATAGCATATTTTGCCCCTCATTCTTTCTCTGATATTCACATGTGCCTCTCATCTACCTCTAAATCGTTAGATAGTACTCAACACTGAAAAGGGGAAAAGAGGCTCATTAGAACCAAATTTACCTATACACGTGAAGCTCAGTGAGGTAGTATGCATTAGATACTGGGGAAGATGCCTACATTTACGTCTGCACTCTGAGAATTTTCATAAATCTAAAAGTCTGAGTTCTGGGAAAAGGGAACCAGTGAAACAGTTAATCATCACAGCCTTCAGAGAATAGAGTACAAGTTTCTTTACATAGTTGACACGAGTAGAAAATATGGATTTGTTTTAGACTATTTTGTCATATCACTCAAAAATTAACACAACATAAATTTACATATATAACAATTTAAACTAAATGGTACAAAGTAAAAACAGAAAAAAAATTTAAGTAAGAGAGTAGATGTTGGTATCACAGAGACCTGTTGGACTATGTCTTTGACGCTAACTGTGCAAACTCGTGTACGTTATATAACGCGCACTTGAGTTCCCCAGTCTGTAAAACAGTATCATTTTCGTTGTGTTATTGGGAAGAGTAAATGAAGAAGTGCATATAAAATGCTTGGAATAGAGCAAACTCTCAACAAATGCTAGTTTTTTACCAAACTACTTCCCCAAAATGATCCACCAACACTGTATCTTTCTTTACGAAAAATAGCATCTTAATAATTGTGGTGAACAATCAATTTTCCAATCACATGTATAACTAAATTTGACTCCCACAATTAAGTCAGGAACATGGGTATGACTTTTTTTTAATCAAGAAAAACCAAAAGGGTTTGATTTAGATCATCTTTTAGGTCATAGGATTCTAATTCTGTTTAATTTTAATTCTTTTCTAAAGAAGATTCTGTGTCTTCAGATACAATGAGCATTAATACATAGTTCACTTGCTGCGCCAGCCCTGGTGGTCTAGTGGTTAAGATTCGGTGCTCTCGCTGCCGCGGCCCGGCCTGGGGTTCGTTTCCCCGTCGTGGAAACACACCACTGGTCTGTCAGTTATACTGTCACGGCAGCTTTCATAGACAACTAAACTAATAACTAGGATATGCAAATATGCCCTGAAGCTCTAAAAAATATATATATGTATATATAGTCCACATAAATCTAGTACAGCATTAATCTGATTAAAATTTTATAATTTTGGGGCTGGCCCCGTAGCCGAGTGGTTAAGTTCGCGCGCTCCGCTGCAGGCGGCCCAGTGTTTCGTTGGTTCGAATCCTGGGCGCGGACATGGCACTGCTCATCAGACCACGCTGAGGCAGCGTCCCACATGCCACAACTAGAAGAACCCACAACGAAGAATACACAACTATGTACCGGGGGGGTTTGGGGAGAAAAAGGAAAAAATAAAATCTTTAAAAAAAAATTTATAATTTTATTCCTCAAAGAGATAGCTAATTATACCACAATTAAATGGAAACAGGAACAAGATTTGGAACTCGGGAAAGTGCATTGAGGGAAAATGAAGAGAGTACACTACAGTCGAATGAAATGAGAGTTCCTCCTCCCATGAAAGCCAAGCAAAAGGGTGTCAGGCACCGGTCCTTCTGTTTGCATCACATTAATCAAGGTCTCAAGTCACTGGCTTTCCAACCTTCTTAAATCCCACATCCAATATTTCTCAATATACATTTGACCCCAATCCTCAAAAAAAGACTCTTAAAATAAATCCCAGTTCCGGAGGTGGAATACCGTTATTTTATTTCATCACTCTTTCTCAGTTTTTTTCTCGCTGGGTTCAAACAGTACACAAAACAACCACTGTTCTGCCCCGACGTAGGAGTACGGCCCTGAGCTCTCTTCCACTCTTCATCTTCTGCTTCCCATAGTGTCGGAAATCTCTTGACTCTGTGATTTAAGGTTGTTTTTAGATGATGGAGTTAAAAATACATTCAATTTGGAGATGGTTGAGAGATGCAAAACAAACAAAAAAAAAGAAATTAAAAATATGCCCTTTAATGCTATTTGTCTAATCTTCCTGGAGAATATGAGAGCATTAATCTCTACAACATGTGCTTATAACCTAAACAAGATGAGCGTGTTAGGAGTTTTAACCACCTCACAGCTACTAACCTCTGAAGCATATGCCAAAGGAAGACAGGATGCAATGCCTTGAAAGTAGGCATTTCTCCTTAAAGATGCTTTCCCCTTTCCAATTGTTTCCACATCCTCTGGAGAAAGTCAAATAAAATTTTTGCTTCAAATTTAAACCCATAAATTTGTCAACTTGAATTGCTACTTTCTATCCAAAGGCATTTAAAACAATTTACTTTTCATGTTGGCCATAAGCTAAATATGATCCCAGCTTCCTAAAAGGGATGCTGTTAAGGCTGAGAGACGGCAGGTGTGTGGCTCCCCCCAGCGGCCACGGAGGATGTCAGCACAGTTCTCAGATAAGGCGGGGAGAGTGGTGCTTTGAACTCTCGCCAGCAAAGACCCATTGTCCAATCTTCTTCGCCACCTGGTAACAGCTGGTGTGCATGTAAAGACTAGATGAAAAACGGATAGGGGTCAAATCCAGGAGGACTTCTCTTGTACAGAAAATCAATCTAAAGTAACAAAAGTACCAAGATAAAATTTCCAAGAACTTCTGAAGCTTAAAAAGCGGCTAAACTTTAGGGAGATGAGATGGCAAGGGAGAAGATAGGAGCAAGGCTTCACTCCACCTGGCTTTTCGCTGACAGTTTCAGATTTAGAAAAGTAGAAGAAAAACTGTAACACAAGGGGAAAGCTAATGCCAGAATATTCCCAAGCTGACAAGCCATTTGGAATAGAAACTGACACAATAAAAACTTTTAATGCACAGAATATATTCCAGCTGAGAGTCTTCAATACCAGCGACTCCCAGAGGTTCTGGGCAGGCACTCGGAGCTTCACAGCATCAGAATTTCTGGGCCTTGGCCCAGGTTTCAACTATGTCCCACAGACAACATTGCCTTGGTTCTCCTGAGGGTTCAACCTTTATAGCAATCTCTAAATTCAAAGCATAGCTTCTGAGAAGGGAAAATGCTTTGGAACAAAGATAGGAAGATATATCTGCCTTCCAAATGTGCAAGCCATGATATTCTCCAGCACAGGCAGCCCACATGCACAGCACTATGCACAGACAATTCACAACCATTGCTAACTGCTCAGGTGAGAGCTGAGGGAGGCTCGGCTGACCCCCTCCTACCTACAGCCTGACTCAATTCTCATACCACATTCCACCTCTTAAATGGGTCTCCCTAACTAATTCGTGCATAAAACCCGTCCTTACCTGTGTCTCTTTTCTGATTTCTGTCTTCCTCTGTTTTTCTCCTCTACCTGGCCTCTTCCTCCTGAGACAGCCACCTCTACCAGGGCACTTTCCCCACCGTCAAATACCGTTCTTTTTGAGGTTCAGAGCTTGACTCTTCTCTCTTGACTTTGATTTCCCTTAATCTTCTTCTAATGAATGTTCCTCAGCCTCCTGTGATTACTAACATGTGAAGCAGTCTGTTAAGGGATAAATTACTGAAGAGACTCTACGTAAGACCAAGCGTCACAGAGCCATAGAGCGCAGAGCCCCAAAGGGTCTCAAAATAGAATGTGACAGAGCCTTTCGCTTCAGGCTGGTAAGGTGCCTCTTTGAATTTTTCAGATACTGAAATTCAGGCTTAAAGCAGGTAAGTGGCTTGCCCACTGACAATTACCTGGAATTTGCAGCTTCTTAAGACAGAATATTTCCCATTATCAACACGACCTCTTACACATAACAACATGGAAAAAGTTTTGAGGAAAGGGTTAGGTTTTTCATACTGTTTGAGCTTTGCCACTTAAATAAAAAGCCACCTGACAACACTTATACCTGAATCCCAGTATTAGAAACAATCTACTTTCTAATTATAACTACTTTGTCTTTTACATTCTTCCTTTTTGTTTCTTCACTTCAATATGAATAATTAGCCCTTTTTTGATAAATGTCTCTTCCCTGGTTATTGTGCATGATCACAAAGATGTTCTCATTTCAAGGTAGATTCTGTTCACCTGCCAGCTGTCATTAAACATTACATCTGCAAAGGCGAGCCTTCCTGGTTGTTTTTTATGTTTTGTTTTGCCCGTGAAGGTTAATTGCAGTTCTGCTTCCATAGCTTCCTCACTGCTGTGGAGGTAACCATGGGTTTGCTGCGCTGGGACAGGTTCATCAAAGGTCTGGAATCCAAAACAACGGCAACACTAAATACCAATTAGAGCCAGGCCCTCTGCTCCCACCGCCTTCACAGGTTAAAGTGGCAAACCCGGCTTTTGACTTTAGTGGGACTGGACTCTCCAAAAGCCACTGAGGAGGCTGGCTGAGGGACCTGTTTTCCGGGTACCAGTTTCCCTTCCTGACTGAGGTGATAACGTGGAGGCACCGGCGAACAGCATCCCTGCCCTCCACCATCTCGAAACAGCTTCTCCTGAGGGTTTGCAATTCTATCAGGCCTTAACCAACCAATTAGGAGTCTAAGTGACATATGCATCTGTCACCTGAAATTTATTTTGTCACAGGCTAATAATTTGAGAAATTGAAATTGGGACTTGACAGTAGGACAAAGAACATACAAAGAAAAAGCTGCATATACTTACCTATTTTGACTGAAATATGCATTTCTCACCTGTCTCATATATTTCCCTTTTTAAAATTGTTTGCTTTCTGAAGCAGAAACATATAGATGTAGCTATCTAAAAACATATAAAGATTTAGAAATATGTGAACTATTCTATCACATCAGGAAGATGGGGTTCCTTTTAAAACACTCAATAATTTAAGTAAACAGAAAACAGCTGGTAATTTAACCAAAAAATGATTGAAATGGTGACACAAATACTAGCTACAGTGACCTCTAGTGTTCCTATGGCTAAACACAACCAACAGTTATAAAAACAGCTGCTTGCCCCTTTCCTAGTGATTAACAAATATCAAGTCAAATTGTAATTTCTGAAAACAAAAGAGATCAAACTAGTAAATCTAGCTTTAGGGGTAACCACCTCTGTGAAAAGAAGATATAACAATAAAATTAAAGAATTTTTAATTATTAACATCTCAACATCCTAACAATATTTTTCATTTTTGTCTTTAACTTTCCAGTGCCGGTTCACATGAATACGTATTAATATAGTCAACATTATATATTTTGTCCCACGTAGTATGGTCATCAATTTTTTTGTAATTTTAGAAAAATATTTTATTTTCTTGATTTTCAACTTGGAAATTACAAGTTATAAACAGACATCAAAGTGTTTATTGGTGAAAAAGTGTTAGGTGCTGACACTATACATAAGTGCTTTTTGTGGCATGATTTTAGCTGCATCTCCCAAAATATAGGTCCTATTAGCCACAAAGGAGATCACTAAACATCAAAATCGGTTCATCAGAATAGAGAGAAGGAATATCCAATGGGAGGCTTTCTAAGCTACAGGATGCCTGGAGTTCTGCTGTTCAGATGCTGCTTACTGCAGGAGTGACGCATCAATCAGCTTGCTGCAGTTTGCCCTAAGATGCACCTGGTGTGCAAAACAGGAATTAACTATGAGGTGCATTCTTATTTTAGTCTGATAACCTGGTAAAAACTCTTGCAAGCTGTGCTCCTTCAGAAGAACAAATTCTATCCACTCAGGTCCTACAAATTGATAAGCAAGAGTTCAAACTGTGGAATAAGGGATTTACATTCCCCTTCTAACGAATCTTATCCTCCAAAAAGAAACAGTGCCAGAAACAAACATTTCTAGAATGTCCTTGTTTGAGTCTCTCATTTGCTCTGATGGTAGGGCAGTCCTTGCATCCCACCCATCCAGTAAAACAGTTGGCGCAGTGATCCCAGAATAAAATGGTAGGTGATAGTGATGTGTGACCTGGGCTCTTGGGACTGCAGAAAGGCCACTGCTCATCTTTGTATGAGGGCACTCAAATAATTAGCTCATATTTCATGAAATAGTGCACTTTTATCTTATCCTTTTCATTTCTGCTGCTGTTACGAATAGAGACCTAAAGGCAAGAGAAATAAAAGATTAGAAATAATTTACCTTAAACTAAAATTAGGAATGCTTTTTACATAACTGTTTCCGACTATGTCTCTCATTTAGCTGCCAAGTCATTGGACCAAGTCTGATTATTATCATATAGGTTTATGGGGATTAAAAAAAGAGGAGAGAAATTTGTGATTAGATGGGGGAGATTTTAAAGCGTACATAAACTGAAGGTGAGTTCAACACTCTCTAGTAAAGAGGCACAGAAGTTGAGATATTGGATCACAAAAAAAAATTAAAGTCAAAAGTTGGAGAAAGATCAACTTTCCTCTTTCCCTCTTTCAAGTTGACAAATAAAGATTAGAGTGATGTAAGAGCTAAGCAAAAAACCCTGAGGGTTGTCTGGGAACAGAGAGTTAGCAGTGATGCCCAAAAGGGCTGACCAGGAGATATACAGCCAGAGAAGCGGAACACTGAATCCATGACGATGCCAGAGACTCCAGAAGGGAAACTGGATCAAAGACATTTCCTGTACCTTCAGCAACCCCAAGTATAAGGAAGAGCATTCAAAATATTATGATATTGGGGTCTATGAGAATTCCTCTTCTGTGTTATCTATTGACTTGATGCTTGTTATAGTGAACCTCTTTTTTAATAAATTTGTAACAAGGACTCGAGAAATGGAAAGGTGAAAAAAAATATGTTCACTTATGTTCAAGAACAAAGACAAATCTGTGCCAAGAAGATGATATTTTTGAGCTAAGAGATCTTAAGGCCTTCATGGGTCTGACGAAACAATAACAATTTTATACAATTTTACCTTTTTTCCAAAAGGCAAGGAATCCTTAAGTTGTTTTAAGTTAACTTTGAAATTACTTCTCTAACCTTGAGCTTCCATTTCTTATGTGTTTAGCCGTTTTAGTTAATATTATAAAATATATACTGAAAATTACAAAACTCTGATGAAAGAAATTAAAGAAGACACAAACAAATGGAAATGCATCCCATGTTCATGAATGAGAAGACTTAATATTGTTAAAATGTCCATACTGCACAAAGCAACCTACAGATTTAATGCAGTCCCTATCAAAATCACAATGGCATTTTTTAGAGAAACAGAAAAAACCAATTCTACAATTTACAGAATCACAAAAGACCATGAACAGCTAAATCAATTTTAAGTGGAGAGAACAAGCTGGAGGCATCACACTCCCTGATTTCAAAATATATTACAAAGTTATGGTATTCAAAACAGTACGGTACTGGCATAAAGAGAGACAGATAGATCAATGGATAGTATAGAGAGCCCAGAAATAAATCCATGCGTATATGGTCAATTGATCTCAACAAGAGTGCCAAGAATATACAATGGGGAAAGGATAGTCTCTTCAACAAATGGTGTTGGGAAAACAACATATCCACATGCAAAAGAATGAAATTGGACCCTTATATCATACACGAAAAACAACTCAAAATGGTTTAAAGACTTAAATGTAAGACCTGAAACTGTAAAACTTCTAGAAGAAAATATACAAAAAAAGCTTCATGACATTGGTCTTGGCAATGCTTTCATGGATACAACACCAAAGGCACAGGCAACAAAAGTAAAATTAGATCAGGGGGGCTGCATCAAACTAAAAAGCTGCTGCACAGCAAAGGAAACCATCAACAGAGTGAACAGGCAGACTATGGAATGCACAAAAATATTTGCAAACCATGCATCTGACAAAAGGCTTATCTTCAAATTATAAAAGGAACTCCTACAACTCAATAGCAAAAGAACTAATAACCTGATTACAAAATGGCCTAAGGGAGTTAATAGACATTTATCCAAAGATGACATAAAATGGCCCTCAGGTATGTGAAAAAATGCTCAATGTCACTAATCATCAGGGAAATGCAAGTCAAAACCACAATGAGACATCACCTCAACATCGGCAGAATGGCTATTATCAAAACACAAAGACAAGGATGATGAGGACGTGGAGAAATTGAAATCCTTGCACACGGTTGGAGGGAATGCAGAATGGTGCAGCTGCTGTGGAAAACAGTATGGAGGTTCCTCAAGAATTAAAAATAGAACTACCATATGATCCAGCTATTCCACTTCTGGATATTTATCTAAAAGAGTTGAAATCAGAATCTCAAAAGAGATATTAGCACTCCCATGTTCATTGCAGCACTATTCACAATAGTCAAGATATGGAAACAACCTAAATGTCCATAGACTGATGAATGAATAAAGAAAATGTCATATATACGTATAATAAAATACTATTCTGCCTTTTAAAAAATGGGAATTCTGCAATATGTAACAAAATGAATGAACTTTGAGGACGTTATGTTAAGTAAAATAAGCTGGTTCCAGAAAGAAACATACTGCATGATTCTACTTACATGAAGCATCTAAAATAGTCAAATTCATAGACTCGAAAAGAGTGTAATAGTGGTTGCCAGGGGCTAAGGGGAGGGGGAAATGGAGAGTTACTAATCGACAGGCTTAAAATTTCGGTTAAGCAAGATGAATAAGCTTTAGAGATCTGCTATACAGCATTGTACCAATAGTCAACAATAACATTTGTACACTTAAAAATATGTTGAGAGTAAATCTCAGGTTAACTGTTCTTACAATAATTAAATAATAATTAAATAATAATAATAAGTAAATAAGTAAAAAAATGTAATAAAATAAATATTTTTTTAAATGATACTAGAAAAAAATTATAAAATATAATGAATGTACTAAATTCCTATCTGCAAAAAATACTAGTGAAATTATAATAAAAACACTAAATATTTTGCAATAGTATGACTCATCATCAGATAAAAAGGATGTTCCTGAATAATATAAACGGTCCATTCAACCTGCTTCATCAATCTTTTTTCTATTTATATGGAAAAATAGGAGAATGTACTAGTTATTGTTTGGACATATAATGTCAGGCCTTCTGTGCTCTAATTACAGCCTATGTCTAAACAAATCATCCTCAAAATATCTGTTCCTCTTGAAATGTACCATCTTTCAAATGAGACTAATAATATGCACTTCACAGGGATATTTTGATCATTAAATGAGATGATAGTCACTCAGTGCCTTGAATATTTCCTAACACAAAATAGGCATATAAGGACTGACATTGATTCCACTTTTCAAAGACAACATGCTTAGTCACAATACAGACAAATTTACTGTACATTATCTTATGACATCTTTAGGAAACTGCCCTAAATCCCTATGACTCCTTAATTAAGGCTTTTTGGGGGAGGGCTTCCCTTTTGTCATTGGGTTTTATTTAATTTTTAATCAACTTTATTGAGGTATGATTTACATACAATAGAATATGCCCATTTTAAGTGTACATTTTGATGAGTTTTGACAAATGTGTACACCCGTGTAACGACCACCACAGTCAAGATATGAACATTTCCACTTCCTTCAAAAAGTTCTCTTGTCCTCTTTGTGGCCAATTACCCTGGCCACCTGCAAGTAGTGATCTACTTTAATCATTATAGATTAGCCTGTTGTGTAATTTGTTATAAATGGAATTACACAGCACGTACTCTTTTGTGTCTGGCTTCTTTTGCTCAGGATAACGTTTCTGAGATTCATCCACGTGTTTGTATCAGTATGTTTGTTCGTTTTTAGAGCCAGGTGATATTCTATTGTATGGATAAACTACAATGTGTTTACCCATTCTCCTGTTTATGACATTTTGTCTGCTTCTAGTTTTAGGCCATTATGAATAAAGCTGCTATGACCATTCCTGTACAAATTTTATGTGGTCATATATTCTCCTTTTGCTTGAGTAAATAATAGGAGTGGAATTGTGAGTCCTGATAATTCAACTTCATGTGAAACTGTCAAACTGGTTTCCAAATGTTGCATCGTGTTTTTCTTCCGCCAACAAAGTACGAGAGTTTCATTTGCTTTTCGTCCTTGCTAACACTTGGTATCGTCAGTCTTTTCATTTACACATTCTAACAGGTAGAGAGTAGTATCTCATTGCGGAATTGAAATATTTTGAAACTTCTGTTTTCTGTAAAGAATAATCTGCCTGATTATTTAAGAATAGCCTGGTGAATTTCAGCTGTCCAACAAAGACGGAATGTTGGAAAGCAGCATGCCAGCTCCTATGTTTCAGGGGGGGTTAACAGCTGCTGTGGGGAAAAATGGAATTCCATGATCAAATAGTTTGATGAACTATGGGTTAAACAAAGTTTCATGTTTCATAAACTACAGGACTTGTCGGAGCCTACACTATGCCAGTGTGCTCTGAATATTCTAGATGTGAAGGAGCTAGCATTGCCTGACTTCATCTCACTATGGATACCATTCATCAACAAGAACTTTGGGAGACTAGTGTTCTTTCATATACACTTCCAAGAAATTCTACTCTAGGTCAAATGTTACCATATCCAGTTGATCATCAAATTCACCTGGAGATATATCTAGATATAGCTAGCTAGATATATATATCTCTGGGTATATATGTCTATCTCCAGGTATAGATAAATAGATAGACAGATAGATAGATAGATAGATAGATAGATAGATAGATAGATAGAATAGATAAATAGATAGATATAGACCCCATGTGTGTGCCATCTAGATTGATGCCTACATCCAGGCTGACAGACTCAGAATTTCTGGTGGAGATGGGGAGAAGAGCATAGGAAGCCCAGAAATTTCTGTTTTTAATAAACTCTCCAGGTAATTTTGTTGATTAACCCAATCTGAGTATCATGCCTAGATAAAGACTTAGGTACACAAAGCATTCCAAAAGTCTTTGTATGGTTTTAAGCTTTAATAACTTCAGAAGTATAATGTTACATGCTTAGAAAAAACATTTGAAACTTTATTTAAAATTTTAAAACATTGATGTTATCAATATTTAACATGACCACTGTCTTGTACTCTACAGTACTGTAACCAATTTTCAAATTTTGTAAAAAAAAAAATTACAGGGACTGCATTTGTAAAGCTAGCCTTAACATCATTCAGAGAATGAGGGATACATACATACACAACAGTTTTGATGTGACCCCACAAGACTCTAGGGAGAGAGAGCAAGTTACTGAAGAGGCCAGGGAAAAGAACTTTTTCTACCAAAAACTGTGGCACAAAAAAGTTAAAATGAACGACTTACTTTTTACTATTATTTACTTATGCTAATACTTCAACCATCTGTTATTGTATCTGAGGTATAACAACATTAGATGCTCATGATGAATATTGTGAGGAATAAGAGGACCCAAGTTGTTTTCTAAATTAGCAAAGTAAATTTACACTTAATATAATTGTAAGGAGCATTATACTCTTAAAAAGCTGGTAATCTGTGCACTAAATGAGGTGCACTGAATGATTCTTACATTAACAAGATATTCAGTTAACAAAAATATCCAATCCACAGTCATTGTAGCTAAGTAGGAAATTACAATTTTAATTTAACCAACTTTGCAGGAAGAAATATGTATAGAGAGTTATTCAAAGAAAACTCTTTAAATAACGGTAATAATTTTGATTTAAATAAACCTTTTTTGTTGTTGTTGAGAAAGATTTGCCTTTAGCTAACATCTGTGCCAATCTTCCTCTATTTTGTATGTGGGACACCACCACAGCACGGCAGCTGACAGGAGGTATAGGTCCATAGCTGGGGCCAGAACCCACAAACCCAGGCCACTGAAGTAGAACAATCCAAGATTAAGCACTAGGCCATGGGGCCGGCCCCTAATTAAATTTTTAAATTATGGTTTTTGTAAGTTTGTAGCATTTATAATTCTGACGTTATTAAATTGTACTTTAATTTTTAATTTTAATTTAGGAATCCTCTATGAGCCATATACATAAAACTCATAAAAATGCCAGTATAAATGCACAATTTAAAGCCACTTACTATTCATTCATTCAGTGAGACATCATTATTCAGCAAATGTTTACTGAGTGTCATCTCCATGGCTGGTTCTGTTTGAGATAGAGTTTATTAACTAAAGAAACAGGGAAAGTCTGTGTCCTTATGCTGCTTACATTCAAACAATAAACAAGTAAGCAGTTAGAACATATTGTGTGTTAGATGCCAATGGGTGCCACAAAGCACACTAAAGCAGGGAAGGGGGACGGAAAGTTCCAGAGAGGGGAAGAGGGGAGAGTTCCTGTTTCATTT
This sequence comes from Equus asinus, assembly GCF_041296235.1. Taxonomy (NCBI): domain Eukaryota; kingdom Metazoa; phylum Chordata; class Mammalia; order Perissodactyla; family Equidae; genus Equus; species Equus asinus. The sequence goes on from NC_091792.1 coordinate 6,673,261, forward strand.
AAGGTGATTAAGGAAGGCTTCCTTGATGAAGTGACATTTGAACAGAGGCCTGGAGAGAGGAAGCACAGCATATTATTATTTGGGGCAGGACAGTTCCAGACAGAGGAAGTAGTAAATACAAAGGGCCATAGGGAGTGTGCTTGGCAGAAGGAAAGAAGTCCAAGGAGCCGGCATTGCCGGGATGCAACAAGAGATGGAGAGAAGTGGTAGGGACTCACGGGAGGGGTTTGAGCAGAGCGGCATGAACTGATGTACATTTTAAAAGGAAACACTTGCAATAATCTCAGCACAAGAAGTTGGTTACAAGGACCAGTGTAGTAACGGTGCCTGTGGTCAGAAGTGGTGGAACAGGGTATGTGGTAGACTGGATTTGGGGCTATGAAAGAAAAAAAGGACTGGAAGATGGTTTGGGACCTGAGCAAACTGAAAAGACAGAGTTGTCATTTACAGAAACAGAAAAAACCCACTAGAGGATTAAGCATCGTCGGGGAGGGAAGGTGAGAAAACAGGAGTTAAGTTTAAATTTTAAATACTTAAGAAATGTCAGCATTGATTTGTAGAGTAGGCAGCTTGATATCAAGTTTGCACTTCAGAGTAGAGGGCATAGATAAAGATGTAAGGTTGGGCTTTGTCAGCAAAACTGATATGAGAAGAGATTACCTTGGGAGTTACAGACGTCAGAGGCACTCCAATGTTTAGAGGTTGGGGAGTGAGTTGAAACACTCAAAGATGCAGAGAAGGAGTGGCCACTGTGACAGATGGGAACTAAGAGATAAGGATGCTCATATTCCCTGTGTAAGAGAGTTTCTTAATGCTTTCCTCCAGCACCTGACAGAGATACCAAGATTAATTACAAAATAATGATGTAATTGAAATTTTTCCAAAATCCAAAGGGATATATAAAAATATAATTATACTTCTTTCTCTCTGATGGATAAGGAGGTAAATGAAAAATAAATAAACTAACATGAGAGATTTTTTTTTAATTCAGATTGGATCATAAACTCAGTCTTGGTTCCTGTCACCTCTATCTCCTATACCTTCTACATTTGAAGAACAAAAGCATTTGATGTTCATCATGAGTATTCTGTAACACGAGAGAGCCCAAAAGGTCTTCTGAATTATCAAACCAAATTTACATTCACTGTAGTTGCAATGTGCATTATACTTTTAAGAAAAGTAACAATCCCTGAGCTGTAGAATTATAATTCTTACATTAACAAGGTATTCATTTAACAAAAATGCCCATTCCTTAGCCATTGTAGGTAAGTGATAAATTAAAATTCTCATTTAAATAAACCTGCAGAGAGTAATACGTGTAGAGAGGTATTTTAGTAAAACTTCTTAGTAACAAAAGTTGTAGAGATGATTTTTTAAAAGACCTCAATAAATCTTTACTATACAAATGCATAATTTTATTATGGTATAAAAGACTAGTAATGAATGGAATGTATCAAATGGAGATGGTTAAAGATTAAAAAATATTTCAGGAGGACCAATCCAAAGTGTATGGATAGGTATCTACCCACACGGAGTGACTTGAAGAGCATCGCAATCTGTGGAGGATGCAAGGTGTAAGGGAAAGAGGAGGAACTTGGAAAGACTTGGTTTGATGGGGTCTTATGAATTGTGCTGCCGTAGGCGGGTTTACCTATCAAAGGCCTTACACATAAAAGCAAGATCAGCCTCTCTATCAGAGCTGTCGAAGGATTATATGAGGCCACTTGCTCATTTATTCATTGCTAACTATGTTTAGATACCATTAGACCCTGGTGGCAATCAGAAAAGGAGATAGAGTCATGTGTGTGTAGCTGTGATGAGTAGACAAGGAAGCCCAAGACACGTGAGCTGAAAGAAAACACGAGAAAGCCTTGGCACGTATTACTCACTCAAAGCAAATGTATTTTATTTTCACAAATGTCCCAATTTTGTCCCCAAATATCTTCCACAAACAGCTAGACATGACGATAAAAAATCTCATCCAATTTTGGTATGAAGACGTGGCTTCAAAAAAGTCTCATTGAAATTCAGATTAAAGAATACTGTGGATGCAAGGGTGAAGGAGGGGACTAACCATTTCAGGGAACACACTATTACTTTTAATGCTCAAAACAATCCAACGAGGTTGATTGTTAATATTCTCATTTTAGAAATGAGGAAACTGAAGCTCAGAGAAGCTAGATGATTTTCCTAAAGTCATACAGCAAAAATGTAGCGAAGCTGAAGTTGGAGCATGGATCTGTCCAACTGCAAAGGCTTTTCTTTGCCAACATTATAACCAGAGATGAAGTTACCATGAAAAATGATGTTTAAGCGTCTTAAAGGCCCCTTAACCACATGAGACTCTCCTAACACCCTTGGCAGGGCCCTTAGCAATGTGGATAAAGAATGTCATCAGTTCAAAGAGACTTCAGATTGGCCACTGCTCAAGAAAATTTCACACATCTGAAAATTTACTGCTACTCATGAAAGAAATTTGATAGAGTTTTTTCTCAAATTTAACAACAACTTTAAGCATTTACATAACATTACCAATAATAGCATGTGAAGTGGAAACTATCAATAATAAGAAATTTGATACATTATGCCAGAGAAAAAACAAAATCTTCTCATTTTCTCTACAGAAACTGATATTACAATATTGCTCTATCATATGAAGAGGCAATCAAAATACATGCTGCCGAATGTGTAGGGAAAAGATACAAATGTGTGACAGTCCATTAAAATAAGTATGCCATTTTTCTAAATTTTGTAGTGTTTGCCATATTTGCCAATTTTTGAAATTTGTTAGACTTTTGCTCATTTTAAATAAATGTTTCCCTTTGTACCAACTTTTGTATTGTTTTTCTACAAGAGGGCCTCCCAGACTGTATAGAGCTCCAGCCCTACGAAACCTGGACCTACCAAGTCCCCAGCTTCTTGACAAAGCATCAGTCCACAATGAAACAGCCCAGTGGATGGCCAGGTATGTGGCAAAGGGAAAGAAGCTCTCGCTCTCAAAGATCGCAGGTCTGAGAAAAGCCGCAAAATGAGCGATTCCCATAAGTCAGAGAAGAGCAGGAGAAAAGAAGCCACCTTAGGAGGGAGTACCTAGCAGGGGACAATGGCCTTGAGAAGGGAAGTGACCAAATGCAAATGCTACACTGCACAGTCTCTTTCTATGGTACAGTCTCTATTCCAAGATCTTCGCTGTTTGGGTTATGCGCCAGAGATCGTAAAGTACCTCATCTTTACCTGATGAAATATTTCATTTATATACTTTTCAAGAAACTGGTTGGATTACCTTGAATATTTAATTGAGGGCTGATCACAGAATCCAAGAACAAGAAAGAATCTTAGGAATCCTATAGACCTGGCTTCATTTTACAAAGACGAAACTTGACTTATGCAAGACCACAGAGCTCGTTGGAGACAAAAGTTCAATCAATCAACCAGGTAATCAAATGTAACTGAATATCTCTTCTGTGCTTAAGACATTGAGAGAAGGAGAAAAAATAGGAAGAACTGGCTTCATATGTTTAACACATAAGGTTAAAACATAATGTTTAGGGCCATTAATAATATACATAAACATTAGATATGTATGTGTGCACAAATAGAACATATATATGTATTCCCCACATATATGTAATATATATATGCACACATATATATCTAGTATTATGTATTGTACATATAGGATATATAGTGTAGTGAGTTACTTTATTTTTTTTTTTTAAGATTTTATTTCTTCCTTTTTCTCCCCAAAGCCCCCTGGTACATAGTTGTGTATTCTTCGTTGTGGGTTCTTCTAGCTGTGGCACGTAGGACACTGCCTCAGCGTGGCTGGATGAGCAGTGCCATGTCCGCGCCCAGGATTCGAACTAACGAAACACTGGGCCGCCTGCAGCGGAGCGCGCCAACTTAACCACTCGGCCACGGGGCCAGCCCCTGTAGTGAGTTACTTTAGAGCAACAAAATGAAAATGCTACAAAAATATACATGAGAAAACTTCATTAAATATCAACATAAGAATTTTTTTCATGCATCAGAGAATTCTAGGGCATTGATGTACTCAGCAATTGTTAACATTAGTATTAATAGGAAAAGTAAAAAATATTTTGGGGCCAGCCTGGCGGTGTAGTGATTAAGTTCACATACTCCAGTTCGGTGGCCCAGGGTTCGAGGGTTCAGATCCTGGGTGCAGACCTACACACCACTCATCAAGCCATGCTGTGGCAGCATCCCACATACAAAATAGAGGAAGATTGGCACAGATGTTAGCTCAGGGTTAATCTTCCTCACCAAAAAAATATATATATAAATATTTTCAAGACTGCCTACACAAACAAAACTCAGATATGATAGAATTAAATAATCTGTTACTTGTTCACATTTTTTTACAATTTAAATAAATGTTATACTTATTTGTAAAATCAAATGATTTTTAAATAAATGTCAACTAGACTATATATATATATATCTGAGTCCTCAGAAACATGAGCTAGATAAACATGGATAAAGACCTGCAATAGCTCTTGGGTGAAAGAATCGAAGGTGGTGTGGTAACGGCACACCTCAAACTGTTTTTCTGGCTGCCTGTGATTTTTTTTACTTTACTGTGATTTTTAATGTTTACTTTAAAATGTGGACTTTAACAGTGAGGAAGTCAAAGGCAACAAGATGTTTGTCACTTTGTAAATTGCCTCTGTCCATAGATAGCTCAAATTAGTTTTGCCTTTAGCTGGACTCATGAGAGCAATGTTTCACCAAATTAACCCATCAAAAACCAAACTTCAAAACACTAAAGAGACTTTCCCCCCAGTCTAAATTAAAACACTGAAAGAGACACACAGTTAAAACACAAAAAAGCTCATGGAAATTTCAAAATTATTCCATTTTACATTATCCCCATCCCCTACCTCCACTGCTCCCCATCCCCCAAAAACGTCTTGAAAATGAGTGTTGAAAGAGAGTCCAGAGCCTTCTAGTAACATCACAGCTGTCTGAGAGCTGGGGGAAACTCCAAGCAGGATTATGGTTTCTTCCCTTTTTGTTGTTGTTGTGTTTCATGCTGTTCATTTTGGAGTTTTTGAAAACCAGAGAAAGAATAGGCAGCTGGATGGACAGACAGACAATTGCTTGAAGCCAGATTATTAGCAGCTTAAGTAGTAATCTTTTAAGTGTATTGCCAAACATCCTGCACAGAGATCTGAAATAGCTCTTGCCTGAAAGAAGCTGAGCTGACGTGGTAACCGCATACCTCAAACTGTTTTTCTGACTGCCTGTGAACTTGAAATGCTACTTTCATCTCGTTAAAAGGGCCATAAAGTGTAGTAAGGATCTGGAGCCTTCCTTTGTTAGATGTGTCCCCATTGTGTTTTTCAACTGTTGCTTGAATTACTCGAATTTTTTAATAATAATGGAAAAATATTACTCCCCAATTCAAGTTGTGTCAACATAAAAACTACATTAATCCACCAGAATTAGAATAAATAAAACCATTTCAGTTGTATTTTTCCTTGCTTTACAAACCAATTGATTGACAGAACAAACAGGTGACTATGTAAACTATTCCAGTTAGGCATATTGGCCATTAAGATTTCAAGACAAGAAACCTTCAACAGAATAATAAATTTCAGTTCAAAACTGGAATAATAAAAATTTCCATATAAACATCAAAACATTAGCAGAGCAGAACAAATACTTTTTGCCAAAATCTTCTTCGGGAAATAGACATGATGCTTGTTTTTATTGGTATAAAAATAGAAACAGCAACAGAAAATAGATCATGATTTAGATTTTTGAAAGCATAAAAAAATCTTATGTTTGTTTCTTTCGACAGATAAAAGCAAAAAACACAAAACGGCTTATATACTGCACTCTCTTCTTATTTTAAGTCCTTTCATTGCATTTCTTTTGGCATGGGGGGTGCAGTGAGGGAAGCGCTGCAAAAATGAAACAAAAGTATTTAATTAGTATGTATTTATTGTAACAAACTTAGACAACACGAATGTATACAGTAAAAAAAACAGTCTCACTCTTCCCTACCTCTTCCCCCGAATGTTGATATATATCCTTTTTGTTTTCTATGCTTTTACAACATATATTTAATTACATATACATTACATTAATGTGATTAATGTAATGTAATTAATTAATGTAATATAATGTAATTAATTAAATTAATTACATATACATTATGTAATTAAATACACATATACTCTAACTTTCAAGTATTTTAAAACTTACTCAAGAAACTCTAAGATAGCCACAACACCAGAGAGACTAAACATGTTTTGGTCCAAAATAAATAAATTTGTGTTAGCATCAAACCAAGGTGTACAGAAGTTATACAAGGTAGGCAACTGTATACACAGTATATAGCTCTCTAGTCTTCTAGGCAATTTTTGTGGGAATGAGATTAGAGTACCTTGCCAAGTGCAAACAATCACAGTAAGAACTATGGAAGCCACTCAACCAGAAAATTTAAAAAGAAAGAAAAAACCAAAATTGAGGACAATATAGTATTTAATATCTCTATCTACTAAGGACTCAGATAAGCTTATATCATAAAATTTTCAGAAACAATGCCAGAAATACTCCTATTTGCACCTTCTCATAAAAGCGCATTATCAATTCCAGCACACGTTTTGCTGATTTTTTTCTTTTGCTTCTTGTTCTGAAAATGCCTCTCATTTAAGATCTCAGCAACACTCTAATTTGAAGCAAGTGCCTTGAATATTCATGCTATTATAAACAATGAAGTGTTTTGGCTAATGTTCCAAGTTCTAAACTATTTGTGGTTTTATTTTTGTTTATACAAAAAACCTGAATGTGACGCAAATTAACAATTGCCATATTACTTGTCTATGCATCGTTGATGTGACAACGGCAGGAACTGGGTTTCCCAATGTCTTTGAGCGATTTAAATTGGATTTATATTGATCGGTAGCTAAGTGCTAATAGCTGAAACTCATCGTCTTGTGGCTGTATGTGGTTGAATGAATCACTGAGATTCTAAATCTCTTACAGCCCGTGCTGGTTACAGCCCATAAATGGTTAACAACCAGTTCTCTGGGATGGGGAGAAGTCCATCCCTGATTTGTAGCATTTGCCAATTTCTATGGAGTAAATATTTCCACCATGGCCAATTTCAAGATACCGAAACAGGTCCCTGACTTCAGAGTTGGGAAGAGAGGTGTATAACCAGCTCTTGAGATGCTCTACAACCCACCTCCACCACACCACACCACTTCATAGCAATCTTGAAAATATTCACTTTGAGATTCAGTGACATCCCAACTTTTCACTCCAAATGGCCACGCTCACGATCACCAGGAAAATTAAAGGCACCCCAGTTATCTCCCTTCCTTTTCCTCTTCCCATCACGTCTCTCTCTTCTCTGAAAAACTGAGTCTAACTCTCAGCTATGCCTTTGATCTCAAACCTCTTTCCCTGAACCCCTAACGTTAAAGACCCAAATCCTCCCTCTCCACTTTGCACATCTCAACAACACCATGGTCTGAAGAAAAAGAAAAGGAAAGGAAAAGGCAACTTCTGTGCTTGATCTTTAGGCCAGAGCAGTGGCTGCTGTTATTTCCTAGCACTTGGACTAGAGTCAAGAGGAAAGTAGGTAACTATAACTATTCCCTAAGGTACGTTTCAACATGCAAGGTTGTGCTGATTTCAGAGCCTCCTACCGAAGTTCTTTCCCAACTCCCTCACCTGGAGGGTCAGCATGAATGGTTCCACATGGGAAGTAAACAGGCAAGTGCCTGCAACAGGACAGGCACGGCTATGTGTTTGTTGAATAAGTAAATGGACATTCATCTCCTCTCTCAATCTTGTGATACCCTTTTATGGACAGTCCCTTAGAAAGAAGTATCGATAATACAGAGGCACCTCCATAATGTATCCTCAGCTATTTAACAACGTGAGTAATACGAAAGCCCTTGATGGAAAGGAGGACTATGAAAGTACTTCTGAATTCAGCAGTGAAAGAATTAAGTTGCTATACCATAGCTAAGGAAAAATACTATATTTCTAAAATTGTCCCGAATCATTGCTGTCAGTACTGTCACTATTCCTCCAAACTTCCAGGCCTAGGTTCACTGAGAAGAACCTGACTGTCCTTCAGGAGGCCAGGTGATCATCTGAAAAATGGTCATCCATGAAAGTACCTGGCTCAGAAGTGCTCTCAATAGTACTTTTTTTTCTTACTTTCTGCTCTCCCAATACTTCCCCTGCCTTTTTTCTCCTCACCGACACTATAATCACATTACTACTGAAATAAATAATATCTCCCAGGAACCTTTCTCCACCTAGGGAGCCAGGCAACAACCAGCCTCATATTTTCATGTGTTTTGATAAATTTATCAAACAGGTAAATCTGTTTTTTCTTGAGCTGATGTGGAAAATCAGAAG